>NW_015090990.1:12598171-12670341 GCF_001431845.1 Calidris pugnax | reverse complement strand
AGGGCCGGGGTCCGCAGGGAGGGGACTCTGCGGCGCCCGCGCTGGGGGGGAAGGCCGGGCCGGGCCGTGGGCGTGCAAAGGATGTTTCCAAATCAAACGGCATCGCGGAGCGGGCGGGAGAGTGCGGGTGATGTTTCCTCCTCACCGGGAAGGGGAAAGGCACAGGTAGCGTGGCTGTAACGCACAGCTGAACGAAGGTAGGTGTAGAGTAGGTATTAGGAAGAAATTCGGCACTGGGAGGATGAGGCTGGTACAGGTGACCCACACAAGGTGTGCATGCCCCATCCCTGGAGGCGATTGTGGCCAGGCTGGATGGGGTTCTGAGCAACCTGACCTCATGGAAGGTGTCGTTGCCCATGGCAGGGAGGTTGGAACTAGGTCTTCAAGGTCACTTTCAACCCCAACCATTCAGTGATTCTATGAACTTTCTTTCTTGTTTTCAGGGGTATGAAATCAGGTAAGTCTCTGCTCGTGCACAGGCAGATGCCTGCAGGGACACCAGCAGTACCAAACAAGGCCTGTTAAAATATGAGATGCACTTGAAGCCTTTATCATTTACCTCAGGGTGTACTCAAGCAACCAGAATTAACTGAAAACCCAGCAAAAGACGCTTCACTTTGTCTGGGAAGGTGTCACACAAAAGGCTGCCTTCACTGTCAGGGACAGAGAGCTGATTTTCAGCCACTGTCTCCTGCTTGCTCATTGAGATGCCTGCCAAGGTCTCTGCTGTGGGAGCCCTATGCCAGGCACTCTGCCTTGGCTCTGGCTGGGGTCTGGGGCCCTCAACATAAGAAGGACACATTGGAGCAAGACCAGAAAAGGGCCACGAAGATGATCAGAGGGCAGGAGCACCTCTGCCATGAGGACAGGCTGAGAGAGTTGGGGTTGTTCAGCCTGGAGAAGAGAAGGCTCCAGGGAGCCTTCTTATAGCACCTTTGCAGTAAGGGGGGGGTCAAACTAGATGATTTTCAAGGTCCCTTCCAACCCAAACCATTCCATGATTCTGTGATTCTACCTCATCTGGCAGTGGCCATGGCTGGGCCAGCCCCTGTGAGCATAATGGGCCAATTTGTGCCTTCCCTGGGGGAGCAGGACCCCTGTGCGGGGTCAGGCTGCTGTCTTGACTAACCCCCCTCACCTGGCAAGCTTGCCACCAGCCATGCACCTGCGAGAAACAAGATTTTTTAAAAAGGGTCTTTTACAGCACCTGCAGGAAAAGATGCTGAGTTACTAAGCACAAAAAAGACCAGAGTCCTCTGGCGGTTTAGCTGGCATTGACAGGCAGGCACATGCAATACTTTTTGTTTAAATGCAACCTGCCTACGGAAGTACCAGCTTAATGGTGCTCAGTAAATAGCCTTTCATTTTCCAGCTTTGTAGTTAAAACCTATGAAGGAATATCTGTGACATTTTTTCCCTGGAAAAAAAAAAAAGTTTGACTTAATGAGAGCAACACATTTCTTCTTTGTTCTAACCTCTCCAAATCATCCACTACTTTACATATATGTAGCCTTCCTAAGATTAAGTTCTCCTCATCACAAGCCACACACTTATTTTCTGCCTGCATTGTATTGAAATTGAAACAGAACAGTAGCACAAAGAAAGTGTGTTTGTATTTACTTTGTCCCTGAAAGTGTTCATTGCCATACGCGTTTGTTTAAATGTTGATATTTTTGAAAAAAGAGCAAACTACACTTGACTCTTTCCTGTTGATCCTCAAAACGATCAACATTCCCTCAGCATGGTGTGTTTCACGCTGTGTGTTTTTGCATAAGCTAATACAGAGCTGTCCTGAGCCACAGGTGTCCCAAGAGGTGAGTCAGAGGGTCAGACTTGTCCCACACCCTCCACCACAGCGCCCTGGGGCTTGGCCTTCAGCTGGAGTTCCTCACAGGTGTATTTACGTTCTGGAATCTCATAATTTGATTTTTCTGGGCTTGTTGGCAAGACCCTGGTGCAGCATTACTTTGATAAAATGGCAAATACTTCTATTTTGTCCATATGCATTGGATGGATCTATTAAAAATGACTGTGTGAGATTAAGCTGTCTGGCTGAGAGCTGTTGGAGAGGCCCGGGGGCAGGAGGAAGGACGGGGAGAAGTTTAACCCCTGCCATTGTTTTCTGCCTCCGAGGGAACACAATAGCCTCTGGGAACTAACAGTTTCCCTGGCACAGCTAAGGGTGAACAGTTGCAAGCTAAAAGAAGCTACTGTCTGCTGTGCCAATACATCCTTAAGGAGTTCTTAATCCACAAATTACTGACATTATTGTCTATAATTGCTTGTCTGTTGTGACAACACTTATTCAGGGAATGTTTGAAATGTAAACAGCAGCCAATAGTTTTTTGCAATGAAGTCCTGCCACATACAGCACTGGACTCACTTGCACCTCTGTACCATCCCAGCAAATTCCCTTTGACTCTATATGAATGAAGATTGCGCGCTCAGTTTCTATATTAAGTAGAACTTTTTTTCTAAGGAAAATATCTGACTTCTCATTTCTTTTAATACTTGTATCCAAAAAGTGGGTTTGTTCCACAATAAAAGCTTTTTTTGCTTCAGAATATAATTCGTTAGTCATACTTGAAAGAAATAAATCCTGTCATCTTGTCACTTAAATAAGATCTACTTCTTCTTTCCCAAATTATTTTTGAAACTATTAAAATAAAAAAAATGCATAGGCAGTAATTAGATAAGGGAGAAATTGTGATTTACACTACACTATAAATTCCTAAAAGAAGATTTATAACCACAGCACCATTAACAGTAGTACCAGGCATTGCAGTAAAAACCACACACACATTTTAAGAATAATAATAAGATAAATCTCACATTTGTCATCTGGGTGTTGGCTGTCCTTGGCTATATAAATGTGCATATAAATACACACACAGAGAGATAAAAATTAGCCCAAGAAATGCCATTAAGTCACTGTCTTTTGTTCTTAAAAGAGCAACAACCTTTGAAGAGGACTTACTAAATTTTCTGCCGAGGATTCTTTCAATTGCAAGATTATCTTAAAAAAACTGTTCTTACATAATTCAAAAAGACATAAATGAGATGTTGCCACCAATTCCCTTGGAGACTTGTTCCCATGTCTGAGTGCGCTGTGAGAAGCACTTTGCTGCTATACCAGGGCCAGGCTTCCCCATGCTTTTGAGCAGATTGTTTCTCTGTTAGATCTGTAAGTCAGGAGATCCTTCACTGTTCAGGAAGGATTATACAATTTATCTATATCCCTCCATATAGTATGAAGGGATAGTATGAAGGTTCTGGAAACCAAAGAACTATTTACAGGCTATGTAGCTGGGTCCTTGGAAGCACGGTCAGAGCCCACACTTCTTCCTCTGCTGCCTCCCCAGGAGCTACAGACATCCAGTGCCAGAGGGACACGGCAGCAAACAGGATCAAGAGGTGCTGGTGAGGTCTGGGCTGGCCACATTTGGAAGCTGTTTCCTCTGTTTTGGAGCTCAGCAGAGGGCTAAGCCCACCCCACCAGGACAAGCATCTGCAGCAGGACAATATGCTGTCAACCAGTCCCCAAAGCTCCATTGTACAGATCTCTCCACGGAGAAGACACTATGACCACGTGAGCAGATAACCAGAAGCTTCTAGACTGGGTAATTAGGAATAGGTTTACACCCAGCCAAGCTCTCTACGTGCCTAGTACATTCTTTTGACAGAAGAAATGGAAGTGATTTTGAAGGCTGTAGCATTTAGAGAAGTGGTGCAATAAGACAAAAGCCTTCTGTTGGACTTTCACACGGCAGTGAGAACCGGTTCTTAACAAGGGGAGAAGCCGCACGTTGCTGCCTAATGTGGGTCTGATCCTGGGACAGGCAGCTCGGAGTCAGCTACATTTCATGACCACAATTGGATTTCCATGTTGCTGGCTTTTTCCAGAGAGAAGAGAGAAGGAGCTAACAAATAGCTCACCTTAGCAAGCATTTAACAAAAAAATGGTCCTACATGGTTACAAAGCTATGATAAATACAGAGCAGTTATTTGCTTTGGCAAGGTCTGTGTTTAAGAGCAGGAGAATGCATGAGGAAACACACAACCCAGTGTCATGTACATCTTTAAAGTTTCCACAGCTCCATTTTAGTAAATGCACTTTGTTAAATTAAGCGATTCCCTTCTGAGCCAAGATTACTTAAAAAAAACAGAAAGTCTACTGAGGCCTCTGTTATACTACAAATGAAAAAGACAGCCTGGCCAGACACAGGTAGTGTCTATTCCATGTCAAAGGGAAAGGGTCTGCCACTGCCTTTTGTGATATTTTAGTTCGGATTGCCCACTGCAGGGATGGGAGGTTTGGTGTCCTGACTTCTCCCTAACACATCCTGCATCTGCAAACGAAAGCAAAAGTCTGGAGGTCAGTCTTTGCAGAGCTCCTCTGAGGCAACGATGGTTGGGAAGGTGCTGCTGGTTCTTCTTCAGGTTGCATTGGCAACTTCTCGGCTTCTCCAAGTGTTTCTCACCTCCTTGGTCCTTCTGTTCTAGTGATGGCAGGAGACGAACCAGCACCTTTTCTCCCACAGAGCATCTGTAGACTTTTTCTCTTTACCGGTGGAAATGTGTCATTTTGTCTTTTTTTATATATATATTTTTTGGTCTCATAGGCAATTATCTATTGTTTCAGGCGTTTTGAGAGCCTTGTCTCTCTCACAATGCTGACACCAAGTGTGTCAAGAATATCTGCCATTTTAGGCCTTTGGGGATTCTCTTAACATACTTGAAAATGGAAACCTTACTTGTTTCATATCATCATGGCTTGCAGAACCAAATTTAGTAACTGGAATATTATATTGCTAAGGCAGAACAGAGTGTCTCCCCTATATCCTATGAAAAACATATGCCATAAGATAATAAACAATAAAAATGATGCCAGGAAACAATGATATTACGCATTTTGCATTTTTTCTATGTTTTCATTTTTACAATTACATATTTGAAGGGAAATGTTGTAGGTTAAAGGTAATCACATCGGGATTGTCATCCAAGTATCTTTCTCCATAAAGAAGACAATCATATACTTGATTCAGAACCATTGCTGTTACCAGGCAGATGTTCTCTCTCAAACATATGGAGTAGAAAGGATGGAAAATAACCTGGCAGTTTTACTCTAATAAATTAAAATATTGGGACAGTCTCTATGACTTTGCCAGTCATTTTGTTTATATACGAGTGATATGAATGACATTTCCATAAGGTAAGAAACAAGTCCGTTAAAGTTAATGCAAAGCTACATCTCTTTAGGCTCTTTTCAAACCAAACGTTATCTGTTTTACAGAGTGACTCGTGTTTCTGGGGCCTCTTGCAACAGGAGGAAGGAGGAAAAAAACAACTTCCGTCAGGGCGTTTACGAGAGCTATAGCATAGCAAGGGGAAGTTTCTAAAGGAAGAGCCGGATATCTGTACTGAAGAGGATTACAGCCGTGCCACCAAATCAGATGGAAGGAACTGAGGCCAAGTATACACAAAATGTACAAAAACAAACACCACGGAGAAGAGGAGAGAGTAAAAGTGGCTTTAAATCTTCCAAGATGTAAATGCACTTCATGTCAGTGAATTATGTCAGTAAGTAGTTGTAATTTTTGAAAACATTGATATCTTTGCCAAGAGAACAGGCTAAAGAAATAAATCCATGGATGCAGGAAATTAAGGTCGTGGTCCATGAATTTTCTCATTCAGTGCTGTCTTTAATTTCAGTGACTGTGTTCATCCCCATTCTGAACATCACCCTTACAAGACTATGGCATTGGGACTGTGTCCATTTATGCACCTATACCCTGTACTACCCTATACTACAGGATTCTGTGCTCTACTTCCACAGTTGAAGAACTTTAAGACAGTAATTTAATTTATAAATACTGTTCCTCCTCATAAGTTTTAAATGTTTTGTGTTCCAAGTGGCTGATAAAGGAACTACCCATGAAAGCCAGAGATATTTACTCACACTTAAAAGATCTTTCTTTATCTTATTCTTCACATTCAAAAGCACTCTGCTAATATTTTGAATCCTGTTTCTGCTGTCACTGAAATCACTGATAATACTGTCCATATTTAGAATAGTTTAGCTTTTTAACATGCTTAAAAACATGGACTAGCTGTTACATTGCCCATGAAGAAAACAAAGAAACCCAGCACATCCAGATCTGACCAATGTACCATACATTTTCTTTTCTTCCAAATCCATTTACAAAACTCACTGGATGGATTTTTTGCAATTGAATTGGTGAAATAAAGTTTTGTCATCTCCAGAATGAAGTCAGTCCAGTTTTCTATGGATTTAGGTTTTGTGGTTACATATGTTTGTTTCCATTAAGTCTTCCATCATTGGAATGTTTGTAATGTGTCTCTCTTCTTTATATTGCCCACTGTCTGATAATGAGCAATTTCCTGGTGCAGCCTCTGACACTCACCTGTCCAACTATCAGTTTCATGAAACTTACTAAAAAACTTAACATCATCTTCCCTCTCTAGAATTGGGCTGAAATTGGCCAGTGAGTTCAGAAATTATGACAAGAAGAGGAAGGAGAAATAATTTATATGATCTCTGTTTTCTTAAGAAATTAATATTAAAAAAAAATCCAACATGAAATACCAACTTGAGAATCATTCCTCATCACAAAGTCCACACAAAGGCTGTGTATGTGCAAGCCCAGAGGATATGTCCCTTGCTTGTCATCTGGAACTAAACAGCTCAGTGTGCGTGACCAGCTAGTTACAAAAATGTGCTGTCAGATGTTTACCCAACGTACCCATTCATTTGTGCACTTGACTCAGCTCTAAAATTAATGCATTTCCTTTCCTTGGGAAGTACAAGGCATTCCAGAGTGATAATACTATTGACTTTAAGGCGTTGACCAAGTTATCCTATAGCTGTGACCAGTGGCAGGACGAAAACAGAGAGAGAAAATTCTAAATGGAAAACCGTAAGAGTTCCCAAGCAATACCACCGCTGAACAGGCTAGACTATCTTGGTGCATTCACATTATTTGCTATAAATCTCATTCACTCAGTGCTGAGACATCGGTTCAAAAAATGCAGCTCAGAATGGCATCAGCATCAACCCGATCGTTGACAGCGGGAGCATGGGAGGTAGATGGGTGGGTGGGAGAGCTGGCACAGAGGCAGGGGATCCAGGTGTTACAGCTCCTTCGAGCTAACATTTGGCCAACAACAGGCTGTCAGTTAAAGAATATTGCAGGAGGAAACAGACGAAAATTTTATCTATGCTTAAAAAGTCAGTTTATAATCCCATTAAAATGAAGCTGGAATACAAGGAAGAAAATAATGGGATTTCCTTCCAGCATACATAAAGTAACTACTTCTGAATTTAGGGGTAGTCAAAGAATTGTGTAAAAGCCAGACTTCCACCTGAAGCCACTTAAAGACAAAAGGCATATTTTCCTTCATGAACTCTTCCACACTGATCAATAAATGCTAAAGAAAGATTTATTTACACAGTACAGTAACTCCTTGATGAGTCACTATGCTATTTCAATGCTTTCAGTAGACATTTAGTAGTCAGATGTTATCATGCTAATGAGGATTTCCTGGCCTAACAACTCCATCTTGTCGTATGTATTTTTAAGTGTTTGTAAATGGATACTCCGGTGTTTGAAGTAGAGGATATTTCTCTAGCTGACTGGTCAGAAGCTGGTCTGATCCAGTAGCAACCAGCAGCCAATCCTGGCCTGCAATTCTTTGGTGACTTATGTGAATTCATTTGATGTGGTCAACAGAAGTAACTCCCACTGGGCAGAAGGCCAAGTCGCAAAAGCGTCATATTTTGTTCTAATTGGGTACCTTATTGCTGTCTGCAGTCCAGGCTGGCAAACCCTTTGTGCACAGAATTCTCATTAACTTTAAACTTAGCTCCTTAAAGAGCATAGCAAGCATTGGTAGCGGTAAATGTGATGCCAAAAATAAATGGGAACAGAACCTGCGCCGCCCAGATAAATTATTCCATTACATGGAACTTCAAGTCTTCTGGTGCTAAATTTTCGGAGGGATTTATCTGCTCAGCCCCCTTTAGATGCTAAATTAATACTGCCTTTGGGAGCATTAATTAATTCATACTCACGTGGTTCCAAACCCTGAACTCCGCCAGAAGTTAAAGCATGTTGTTAAGGGCATTGCCCAAATGCCTCTTAAACACTGACAGGCTTGGGACATCGACCACCTCTCTAGGAAGCCTATTCCAGTGTATGATCACCCTTCTCAGTAAATAAATGCTTCTTAATGCCCAGTCTAAACCTCTCCTGATGTAGCTCTGAACGGTTCCCATGTGTCCTACCACCAAGAAGAGCTCAGCACCTCCCTCTGCACTTCCCCTCCGTGGGAAGCTGTAGTAAGCAACGAGGGGGCTCCTCAGCCTCCTTCTCTCCAAACCAGACAAGCCCAAAGTCCTCAGCTGCTCCTCATAGTACATGCCTTCCAGCCCTTTCACCAGCTTTGTTCCCCTCCTCTGGACGCATTCAAGGACCTTCACATGCTTCTTAAATTGTGAGGCCCCGATCTGCACACAGTATTCAAGGTGAGACTGCACCAGTGCTGAATACAGCGGGATAATCACCTCTTCTGATGGGCTGGTTATGCTGTGTTTGTTGCAGCCCAGGATGTGGTTTGCCCTCTTGGTTGCCAGGGCCCACTGCTGACTCACGTTGACCCTGCTGTTGACCAGCACCCCCAGATCCCTTCCTGCAGGACTGCTCTCCAGCCACTCCTCACTACTTTTATACTTGTGCCTGGCGTTACTCTGTCCTAGGTGTGGAATCTGGCATTTTTATTTGTTAAATTTCATACCTTTAATGAGAGCCCAATGCTCCAATCTATCTAGATCCCTCTGCAAGGTCTCTTGTCCCTCCAGAAAGTCAACAGTACCTCCTAGTTTAGTATCATCAGCAAACTGCAAACTTACTAATGGTGCATTCAACTCCTATATCCAGATCATTGATAAATATATTGAACCGAACTGGCCCTGGAACTGAGCCCTGAGGAACACCACTGTTGACCAATTGCCAGCCAGATGTAGCCCCATTCACTACAACCCTTGGATCCCTGCAGTTTAGCATGAATGGAGGCAGTTGTTTTGTACCTAGAAACATACCATTTGTGGTCCTTCCTGTCTCTGTCCCATATTCTGGTGGCTGTAGGGACCAGAGGTGTTGTACATTAATCTCCAACATGTATTGAGTGTCACTGCTGTCATACTGACAGCTATCAATCATGTGAGCTCACCTGTGCCCATCCTGCCATGTGCATGCCCCTTTTAGAGCTTTTGACTCACTCAAAGCTTGAGAATGGCTGTGCATCCTCCCATCTGCCTACAAAAACGGTGCTCTTCTCTCCTCAAAACACACTGGGGCGCAGCAAAGTGCCATGTGTGCAACAACTCTAGGTCCAGGTGTCCCCTGAAGGGAGTGTGTTGGGGTGTGAGGTGGGGTCTTTTTCCCTAGAAGGCGGAGGCTCTGGAGCCCACCACAGCACTCTGCATTGCAGCCTCTGTGAAGGGCTCAAGTTTCTGAAGGATAGGAACTGCCCCCAGGGTGGTCAGAGGACGGTAAGAAAAGCTTGCAAGGGATGAGGGAGAATCCCTTCCTCTACCTACCATTCTCTGAAGCTCCCTGACACCATCCAGATGATTTGGCAATAACATGGTACTAAGTAATATTCTGACAACTTTTTCCGTAGCGATATTGAGAAACATTCAAATAGTGTTGCCTATCCCTGAAATATACCTAACACAACCAAAGATGCAGAGAAATGTCAGAGTGGC
Organism: Calidris pugnax; assembly: GCF_001431845.1. Taxonomy (NCBI): domain Eukaryota; kingdom Metazoa; phylum Chordata; class Aves; order Charadriiformes; family Scolopacidae; genus Calidris; species Calidris pugnax. Next base: position 12,660,554 of record NW_015090990.1, on the reverse strand, counting down.
CTGACATCTGAAGCCACATCAGTGCCCTTTTAGAGAACAGTGTGTAAAAATCTGGACATTTTTTCCCCTTGATCATTAGAGAAAGTATGTTAACAGTGCAGTGCCACAGACAATGTCACATGTTAAAATTGAGTTCTCCAGAATAATAGCTTGGGATCTCTTGGATCCAGAAGCTTTAGTTTCACAAGGTGGATCTGATCAGAATGCCAGGCTTACCATGCAGGAAAACTGATCATTCTAATAACCATTAGTGGACATCTCAAAATCTACCTTTCAGAGAAAGCAATGGCATCTCTAATGAGAGAGGGCACCAGCACCTCAATCTCACTGCCAGCTTTATTGCCCATCTTTTCTGATGTTTTTCAGTGGAAGATCACACAGAAAGTCTTATCTGTGAAATGGAGAGGTGATTAACCTCATGCAGCCAGCAGAGCACCACAGGAAACATGCCTCCTCACTGAAGGGTGGTCTTGCTTTCATGCAGACAAACCATGAGGAAGAAAGACTGTCCCAGTATTTTCACTTATGGCATTCTTTGTTTTAATGATTACATGTGAAGGAATAATTATTCTGGCACTACTGAGGCTAGAAGCTTTTTATTTGCCACTTATTGTTTGTATTATAAACGCTAAAGTGAAATGACGCAAGTGCCCTTTTCGTTGTCATATTGTTTGCTTTAGCTTTTGTTGGATCCAGTCCAATGGTACCTTTACGTAGGCCTCTGTATAATTAAGATAGTGTGCACAGCCTCTGAAAGGAAATCATTAAGAGCCTCTTGTGGAGAATGCACTGATTTCCATGTCTATGCCTTTTAAGTGGGTATAGCTCACACTCCATCGATTAACTTCTTGATAGGTCCAGGCATACTTCAAATATTAATCCCATGTTAAGCTTCCAAAGCAGCTTTCAGCTGAAAAAGTTCAAGCCACTTTGTAGGCTTGAATTCATTTGTTACAAATGTGTATTTCTTGTTACTCCTAATTATAAGATTTTTCTTTGTTAGAAAAAAAAATAAACTTTGATTATTTTTTTTCCCCCAGAAACACTTTGCAGTTTTTAAAAAATTTATAAGAAGTATAACAAAACTAAAAAGCAGCTCTCCAAACTCTTTGGTTGGAGACATTGAATCAAGAAATCAGAAGAAACAAGTATGCTTCTGGGGAGGAAACCTGGCAGTTTAACAACTGAATGAAGATCAAGGGGTATACAATTTTGCAGTTTATTTGCTCAACTGCAGTTGCAAACCCAAAGCATAAACTTTCCCATTTCCTATAAATAGCAACATTTCATTGCTACAAACCCTCTACAGCTCCTGTATGAGTTCCCAGGTAAGCGTGGTGCATCCCGATAGCAGGTTATCACTGCTGTGACTTTTCCAGGCTGCTGCACAGTGTTAAGCCCAGTGCTCCCTACTCCCGAGAGCTCACCCTAAGGAGAGCACTCCTTAGGTGCTTCTGCATCAAAACAGCACTGCCTCCCAGGCTACACCGCACCATGAAGGATATTCCCGTCTTCTAGATCTAAGAAAACACTGTAAAACTAAACCACACCCATGATACGAGAGAGGGAAAAGTTCTATTACTGTTATTCTCACTACTTTATTATGAGTTCAAGTTGAGGACTGATTTCTCTCATCTTTAAAATCTGTCAAAAAATTCATTAGACTCGAGGGGAGATCTGACATCTAAAGCTGGTTATTTAAGTAAAAACAGAACAAAACAAAAATAAAAAAAGACAACATACAGTTACTATATGCATATTTTTTGATGATCAATGTGCAAGAGTGAAAAATGGTTATTCAATTTGGTACTGGGTAAATTCTTAAATCTTCAGCTTAAAACTAAACAGTAAGTGTATTAAACCAGGAACTGCTTGACCCAACATGCTTTAGCTAAAATTGTATCCAAGTAATAATAAAACCTGATTAAACAAAGCTTCATTCCCACATGCAGCTCCACCTTGCTGCCTTGGCAAAGCCGTAAACTGGTAACACCCTTTAGCTGGTTTTCACAAAGTACATTAACAATTAATAAAAGCAGAGTGGAGGAGTTTGTGTTTATTTCCAACATGCTGATGATGTTTAGGGAATCGTTGCTCTCTGACAAAGGGGGGGTGGCTCCAAAAAAACTGCTTTGAATCAGCTCCCTCTTTCTGCCTGACTTCAAAGGCAGCAAAGTACTGGCGACTTGTGCCAGTCACAGCCACAGTGCCAGAGCCCAAACTACCTTCCTCATCCTCTCCTGCCAGGTGAGAGCTGATTTGCTTCACAAAAGGTCCTAGTGCTCTCAGTAGCAAGTTGCTGATAAAGTATTCCCACTTCAGAAGTCAATTAGAAAGGGAAATAAATTGCTTAAATACAGATGACTATTTTTTACAACATCTAAACTGCAGCCACTTACAAGTCTTTTGTGCATTAACGTGTATCTTAATATATCAGTTCTCAAAAAACCAGTGCTTTGATAGCAGTGACACTGAGAACACATCTATCACCTGAGCTTACTTCTTGCTGGAAAATTAAATACTGAACTTCTGACAGTGTGGGCTTCCAGCTGAGCACCTATTCACCCTTAAGGAGACTGTATGAGATTCCAAAAACTGTCATTAAGACAACAGAAATAAAGTGGTTAAAAACTCCATCCAAACAGGCTTCATCTGTACCATCAAGGACCATCTGAACAATCTAATTTCAATTGTATTCCAACCTCTCACCCACTTTTGGAAAACAGCAAACATTTCTTCCACCCACATCCTTTGCAAACTTTCCGCACTTCTGTTTGAAAGAAGAACGCACAACATTTTTTCAGACTAGTCACAATATCCCAGCCTCAGGAATTTGTCTTCATATAAAGCCACCACGGTTGTAGTGCAGCACCCAAGTATTTTTTACCCTTTGCTAACACATAGGAAATGGATTAGAGAAGGGAAGTGAATGAAGTGAATAACCTTGGGAAGGTTAATAAGGGAATCTGGGGTGCAAATTATCTTTTCTGTTCTCCCAGTTATAGGCAGTGACTCTGAAAGAAGCAGACATGCTCAATCTGTAAATACATGGCTTCATGGCTGGTATCACCACCCCAATTTTGGTTTTTTGACAATGGGATGGCCTACACAGCACCAAGGCTTAGCTGGTGTCAGATGGGATTCATCTTTCTAAAGGGGGGAAGAGGAACTAGTGGGGCTCATTGATTGAGCTTTAAACTAGATTTGTTGAGGGAGGGAGATGTTATCTGGCTTGCTCGTGACAAGCCAAGGGATGACACTCCAAGGTCTAAGGGGTGGGTTGCTAGCAAAGCCACAATGTGCTCTGGCAGCCTATAAAGCCAATCATATCCTGGGCACAGGTGAGCTTTGGTTTCACAACGAACAAGGGCAAAAAACCATATCAGAGCTCTGGGCACACTCCTCACAGCATGATAAGGCAGCTTGCTTCAAGAAAAACCACTGAAGTTGTTCAGATTAGACCATGACCTGAAATTTACCAAAATCCATAGGAAACCTGGTAGAGCTGTGGTGTCTCTAGAAAATGGGTATATTTATACTGTCTCCCAGCAACAGATAACAAAACTTTATGAGAAGTCCAAACATGATCAAAACGGTGAACAGCTACTGGAATGGCAGTGCCGTTCCTGACTAGAAGTGGCAAGCTGTTGTACCTGAGAGGGTACTTTTAGCAGATGTAAAATGTACTAGGTAGCTTGATTTCTGCTATTGCTTTTCACTAAGAAATATGGAAATCAAGCAGTTAAAAATCAAATGTAAATCCTTTCTTCCAGGTCCACTAAATAAATGCAATGGGCCAAATTACTGCGGGAATGTTTGTCCCCCAGAGAGAAGGGTATGCGTGATTGCTTCTGATAAATTTTAATCTATTTGATGACTACCAAACCTGTCAGTTATATGGATTCAGAATCTATTTTCCAATAAAGCATTTATCCAAGAGGAAGGAGGAAAGTCAGCAACCTAAGTCCCTTTAAGAATGGTGAAGCATTCACCCTCTCAAAGAGACACTGGATGTGGGCAGCAGTCTGGCACATCTCCCATAAATCTGGCAAATCTCTACATACCACTGTTCTCCATCTAAATTTGCACCCACGGCACTGTGAGTTGGATAGGAATTCTGGCAGTGGCTATCCTTCATCCTCACCAAGTGCCCCAAGTGTCTGTGAACCTGGGCTTCTGACCAGAAACACTCAAGGCTTTGAAGGAAGAAAGCAGTTGTTTTTGAATGCCTGAAAAATTGTGCCCGAAGAAGGGGACACTTCAGGGGTGTCTCCTCTCTGAACAACTGGAGTTGTTCAGAATCCAACATTTTGTTTCATTTTATCACAAACCAAACTACTATCATCAAGCAATACTATTTGAGAAAAATGTTAACTTTCAGTTTTTCTAATTGGCTATTTTCATGATTAGGTTAGGTTGTGTCGTTGGTAAATTTTCAGCAATAAATTGCTGAAGCTGTGAAGACAGATGCATGCTCATTAGCAAAGATGTTTAATTTAGCTCCTTATTCTCATGTTAGTAAAGAAGTGAGAATATAGAAATAAAAGCTATTAATTCAAAAGTATTGCCTATTTTAAAAACATTATGATGTAGTTCCAGTCACATATTTTCCAGTAGTAGGTAGAAACGAACTGATCAGTATATTAATAGTAACTTTGGAGAATTAAGATACGTAATCTGTTGGCGTAAGTTTTCTTCCCAGGTGGAGGACACTTTCTGACTCGTGGACTGGCAGCACAGCTACTTTTTGTCCTCTGCTGTGACCTGCCTGGGATATAAAGTAGCTGTTGGAGCAGCAGGCACAGCTGCACTGGGTCTGAATGCTCCCACTGTGAACTCTAAAGCTATCTGAATGTCACGCTCTAGAAAAAGCACAGAACACAAAAATCTTTGGCACAGGGCAGGTCAATCAGCACACATGCCAGAGAGCAGGTTGGACACCACTCCTGACAGTGTGTGAAAGCATCTGCAAACAGAGATGGTCCTGAATCTCCAACCACTCCTGCAACAGCTCTTTGGAATTCAATATAAGTAAAAAAGTCCGTTTGCCATTTGGAGGCCAAAGGTAGTTGAGATTGTGGGGTTCCTGTGTGCATCAGCTGGTGATCACATCCAGGAGTCATTAAATTGCAGCAAACCTCCACAGCTCTATATAAGTAAAAAAGTCCGTTTGCCATTTGGAGCAACAGCTCTTTGGAATTCAATATAAGTAAAAAAGTCCGTTTGCCATTTGGTAGTTGCCAAAGGTAGTTGAGATTGTGGGGTTCCTGTGTGCATCAGCTGGTGATCACATCCAGGAGTCATTAAATTGCAGCAAACCTCCACAGCTCTATCTCACCCCAGGTGGAGAGACTGAAGAGAAGAGCTGCCCTGCCGAGTGGAGGAGTTGCATGCATTTTCTTCCATGTTTTATGTCATCCCAGCCCAAATCTTTTCCCCTGGTTTGGTGGTAAGGTACTGAAGGAAGGACACTGGAATATTCTCTATTTTATGCATGGACTTCTTTTTTTCCAGCAGAACAGTTTGGGGAGGGGGGAACCCAAACAACAAACCTGAAGATTATTAATTTTTAAAAGTTCAGATTTCTGAGTATTTGTGTCTATATACAGTATCCTGTATTTGTGATGGTCGCTTTATGCGCTAAATATAGAGGATGCACCATCCAGTGATCATGAGACCACAGCATCCTTCCAACCAGGCAAATAAAAACTTCATGTTTTATAACTGAAGAGGTGAAATTTCCCTGAGAACTTAAGAGCATCCAACCAGGGTTATGAGCTTAGTCTGCCTATCATGCTATACTTGTACCTTCAACCTATGAAAGTCCCTTCAACACGGACAAATCCCAAAATAGCTTCTGCTGAGTGCAGAGGTTGCTGATGCTGCTGAGCAAAAGGACAGCATGTTCCGTGGCTGCCCAAACTAAGATCATAGCACGTTAAAACATAAGGCTAGGAGGAAGAGCGCAGAGGACATTTTTCCAATACTGCTATGGAAAAGGAGTCTTAAAGCTGTCAGTGCTACTAGTGCTCCATCGATCACTAACATCACCACAGGCTATTTTATGCAAAAAGTATCTCAAAGAACAAATCAACCCTCCTCCCCTTTGATTGTTTACCCAGATGAAATGTTACACAGTAAAACCTGAAATATGCTGTCATAATGACAGCAGTGTCACATACTCAGAAAAAAAAAGATGTTATGGTATTAAAAAGAAAAGCTCCAGCCCTTTTTGCATCCAGAAGGAAAGAGTGATAGAAATGGATTTTAATCATTAACTTGGGTTAGCTATCACAGCACCTGAGAAACTGCCATATGGAACATATTCCAATATAGTTCCTACTTTTAATGGCCTCGAGCCTTCCAAGAAACAAATTTTGTGTTACATAAACTGATATCAAAGTGGCCTTGCTTTCCCTTCCCCTAGAGCTACAAATACATCAGCTATGCAAGAGCCATTAATGTACAGTTAAAGTGTCCAATAAAATTTTGAGCGAAACATACTGTGGTTACTTGAAGTAAGCATTTGGATGGAATAAGATTTAAACTAGTGGGAGACTTGAAGGAGAAATTCCAGCTATGTTAACCCTCCCACTTTAATTTCTTCTCAACAAAGTCCTGCTGTGATCGTGGCTATGCTCTAGACCAGAGTGTGAAGGATGCAAGACATGAAGAACTGTGTTGTTCAGCCTTTAATTATCCAACTCAGCTCTCCCTAAGAAGATGACTGTAGTAACAGCCATTAAAAGATGGCATAGATATCTCCTTTATATTTTGCACATAAGGAAGAAATAAAAATCAGCACCAATGGAAGCCACATGAGCACTACCTTACAGTCTCTTATTAGTTGGTATCAAGTTTCCATCACTATGTTTCAGATTAATATCTTGTTCTGGAGACAATTTTTGGTGCTTGTAGACAGATTTTTTTTTTTTCCTTCCCCAGAGATGTTATAAATAATGGTACAAATTTATATGAAAGCACCAGGATTAAAATGCCAGGAACTGATTTCCTGTTTCTGCAAAAAGCAGTGTGCACGGGCAAACCAAGGCAGGGTTTTTAGAAATACTTATGAAAGCTGGAAGATCAGCATCCTCTGATTTTGAGAGAGATGGGTTAGAGGAGAAAAGTAGTAAAAGCACAAGTAAAACGATTCCTCAGGCTACAGTCTGGCTTCAGGAGATCTGGTTTCAATTCTTGCTTCATATTACTTCAGTAAAACAAGTGAGGAGGTATCACAGGCACAGAAAGTGCAGGTATGCAGTCACACATGCAGTTTTGGTTAATAGAAGTACATGGTGGATACAAGTGGATCCAAATTCCAGCTGCTCTGCGCTGGTGAATGTGCAAAGAGTGTAGGGCAGAGTGTGGCTCTGTGCCCTTCGGTTTATTATAGTGCTAACAAATGCAAGAGAGCTCGTTGTTTCTTTGATCTCTTTTTGCTCACGAAAAGACAATATTCCTCCCTATCTTTATCTGTAAAGCAAGTAAGGGCATTTCAGAAAAGGGTGGCCAAAATATATGTCACAGAAAACTCATCAATGTCACAATGAGACTGACTCTAAGAACGGCATGTTGTATACCAAACACATCCCACGTGAGGCCAGCGTTAGCCTTAGAACAGTGGAATACAGTGAATTCATTGACAGGCTTAGTGCCCCACACTTGTTTCTCAATAATCACCATCTGAGGAAAAGCTAAGATGCAAAACAGCAACAGTCCTCAAAGGTTCACGCAGGCACACACAGACACACCCATGCACACAAAGACACAACCACCAACAGATCTCGAACAGAGGAGCACCAGCCTGGCTGGTCTTTTTTCCAGAGAGCTCTTACCTCTTCATAAACCAGGCTGTTCTCAGGACTCTCCACCCCCTCCAAGAAAGCATCTGAATCAGTTCAACCTAGGATGGAAGAAAGGGTATAAGGGGAGAAAAAAAATCCTTTGCCATTTGAAGTTTGAGTAAGTATGAACACGGTTTTTGCTATTTTATTTCTATCAGATTTGGCCTTCTGTTGGTTGGGTGGCTTTAACAGCTGCCTATTTGCACACAGTTGTGCAACCTTTTCTTACAGCTTGTTAATTCAAACTCGAGACCACAGCATGTGGTTCCCTTCAGACATAAATACCTTAAAATAAAGAAAACCCAGAAATTCCTTCTTGAGAAGCTCAAGGTCATTTGTTTAAAGTTTGAAAAGGATCAGGACCCTGTAATTCCAGGCATTGTTATGAAACGGGTGAAAAGTTCCCCTCGTGTTACCTTCCTGGGTGTGCTCTGCAGCTGCACCCTACTGCAGAACCACCACAAAAACCAGCTTGCTCTCTGTGTGCTGATTGCAGAGAAAACTCTTGTCAGAAACATATGGGGGTGACTGCATGAAAAATAGTAACTGAAACATGATGGTCTTAAAAAAAAAAAACAAACCAACAGAACAACCAAAAAAACCCCAAACCAACGAACAAGCAAACAGCAAGATTTCTTTCATAGTTTCATAGCCTGGTACTCTCACATTTTGTGGATGTGTTAAAACTTGAGAAAAATGCAATTTTACTTATCTTATGCACACTAAAGGGAGAAATACCAGGAAGATGACAGTAATAAAGAGAAGTTTTCTCAGAAGGTCAAAATGCAAAAGTTCTTCCCCTGCAGGGCTTCGCTTTAGCTGCAGAATGAGAATGACTGTATATGTGCTGCAGGGGAGCCAGCAACTGTTAGAGCCAAGTGCCAGCTGGAGGGAGAAAGCGACAGGGACAGAAGGGACACATGCAGGAATAGTAGGACAGATGCAAGATTTTTGTTGTAATGAAGTGTAACTTCATACTATGTGGCTGAGAGAAACAAGGTAGGTCTTCAAGGTGCTTTTATTTGATAAACAGCGCTTTGCTGAGCAAGCTACATTTTTGGGTACTGGCGGCAAGTGTGGGTAGATGCTAAGAGAAAGAGGGACAGGGATACATTAAGTACAGCTCCCTTGCTTGGGAGAATAATTTCAGCTTCAAGATAGTGAGTGATAGAGTAAGAACAGGCACTTCTGAGAAGTCTAATAAGCAAAGCATTAAAATGGCATTCACTTCAACTTACTGTTCCCTTTAATGGCTGTAGGATGAATGTATTATTTCCAATCAGTCTCTCACGCTATTTTTACCCCCATGTATGGACATCACATCTCTTTTCTTCAACTCAGGCCTTTGGAGTTCTTCCCAGCGTTGTGAAGGAGCAGAGAATATTACACTTTTTATATTTAGCTACTGTAGATTCAAGTAAATATTTCTGATTCTCAAGAATGTATACTTTGAACCCAGACCCACAGCAGGCTGCTTAAAAATTACTTTGGCTAGATTTCTCTCTTCACCTGTTCAGATTGTCTGAGGGACAGAAGACATGAGAATTTAACCCTGTAGTTTATTTTTTGAAGAGTGAACTTGTGGCCTGATGATACAGAGAAGGGAAGGGAACTGTGGCTGAGTTGTCCAGCAGCTTCTAATTGGAAGAGGAGATACAGCTTATAGACAGCTCCAAATGGCAATGAAGTATTGATAAAAAGGAGATGTAATGACATTCATTGCTCACAGAGAAATGCCAAGTTGCAATGTTTTTCTGTACAAAATGCCCAGAGTCTCTTCCATTGTATAGCAAGTAACTACATTATCTCCTGCAAATCACAACATCTCCAGGGCCTACTGTATTACAGCCCTAACTCATCTCATGGCTTATTAGAGCATCATGATGGCAGCCCCAGTTAGATTTTGCTGAGCTTATGGGGTGGCTGCTCCATTTGATGCTATAGGTGATGTTCAGCTACAGGAACAAAATTTGCAAGCACATCCTCTGTGCAGTGAAAGGTTTCAATGCCTGCAGTTACCATTCACAACATCCACATGGAAGAATGCCTGAAAAGCTTCTCCAGATTTAAACACCATCCAAAACCCAAATTATAGACCAAATCTATAGTCCAAATCTGCTTTGGAGTGAAATGTCTATGTCATTAATCAGGAAATAACAAGCTTACACCTGATACCACAACAGCAACACAGGGAACAGGAGATGGACTCTGCTTTGTGCAAACACTGGGATGGACCTCTGCTTTCCCAGTGTTCATGCAAAATGTAGAAGCAGCCTGAACAACCAGAAACAAGACCTTCATGTGCCCCCTGGAGGAAATGTGTCTTATGGTGAGAATAAGCGCTGTGCTTTCCTGACTCCATGCATATCTTATTGGTACATTGTGGCTAGTCTTCACACAGAAGGGTGAAGGGGTCCTCTCAGCAGAAGAGCATCAGAGTTTAAGGTTTCCTGTCGAGGGTAACACATGACCTCCAGTTCCTTTTTAGCTGCAAATGATGCTGAGCTCATTTCTCACCTCCCAGTGAAGTCTTCCAGGCTGTTCTATAAAGATACCCCCTCCTGCAACCTACTGTAATTTTCAATGACAGTGAGGCTGCAAGTTCTGTGCTTTTTCCTGACCTCCTTTTAATCACCACGTCTTATTCATGCACTCACATCACACTTCACAAATCAGCTGCACAGGCAGGCTTCTGGAGGAGGAATCTCAGGTGGCTCTATGAGGGGACCAGGTGCAGAGATATTTATCCACAATTGCAGTGGCTCTGACCAGGCTGGGGGCAGCTCCAGGAGCCTACATTCCTTGTCTGGCAAGAACGTGGATACCCATGGATGTCTGGGTAAGTGACTGAGCATAGCTCTTGTAGGCTGCTTTCACATGTAGGTGATGTGTTCTCTCTTAATTTGCACTTTAGCCCTCTAGATCCTTTTGTGACTGGGCTGGTATTCTCTGACACAAATTCTGTTGTACTGATTCTCCAGATCATTCAGGATAATGTTTCCTGAAAGTCAACTCATCTTGTTGTCAGGGCAATTGCTACAGATGACTGTACACACCACAAAAAGAAACACAGACACCATTCAGTCAGGAAGCCTAACCTCTCCGAAAGGCATGAAGGGACATGGAGAGGTTGAGCTTGGCATGTTTTCCACTAGGCCAACCAGAACAGATTGCTAAAGCAGATTGTAAACCTTTTCAAACTAAACACTTCCAATGGAAACTTCGCTTGCCATCAATGCCGAAATCCAGGTAGGAACAGAGCCCAGAGATGGGCCACCAGCCATCAGGCAAGCCTCTCCCATTCTCCAGGCAGGCAGCCTGGGGGCACCAGCACCAGCTGCCACAGGGACCAGCTGCACCCCCAGAGCAGTGACATGGCTGGTGGGGCCTGTCCTGCTGCACCCTGAGCAAGGCAGCAGGTCAGCCCAAGGGCAGCCCCCAGACCAGGGCACCTCCGTGGGTAAGAGGCAGGTCTGGACTGAGGAAAAGGAGAGAAAAAGGTTGCTTGGTCAGCACACCCAAACAGGTGTCTCATCCCTTAACACCAGCTGACACCAAGACTGTTGGGGCAGCAGAGGATCCACATTAAGCTGAAAAATAGGCACCTCAAGAAGATGCTTTCCTCTATTCATCCCTCAATTCCACAGTAGAGAGAACATGGAGCAGGCTTAGAGAGCAGAAGTGCCATAAGCAGCAAGTTGGCACACTGGGAATGGGAAGGTGGCAAGATTGGGATGGAAACAAGCATCTGGGAATACAAAGAGGTATGAATGCTTGACAAAAATAACAGCAATTTAAGAAACACAAAAGCCTCAGTTATAAAGTGGAATAATTATAATTGAAAAAAAAAATACTGTAAAAAGCGCACCACATCAGAAAAGGTTATCAAACATCCATCATCCATTCCATTAAACATTCTTAACTCATAAAGCTAATCATAATTCTTGGCTCATTAGTCTTATGAGTTAAAGATTCAGGATTTCCTGGCCTACTTTCTGATGTCAATAATAGGACAGGAACAATACAGCAGGATCACTGGCATCTGGGAGCAAACTTACAAAGTGCAACCACAGCACTCACACCACATGAGCAAATAATTGTTCACAGTAGCTGGCAGCCAGTTTGGGATGGGTTCATTATTAGTCTATTAAGCTCTTCTTTTTTAACGGCAATCTTCATTTAAATATATCTCCTCTTCATCATGAAAATCTAATTCCCTTTCCTGAAGGTATAAAGTCATTGGCAGAACAAAAAAGCTTCTCTTTTAATGTTCAACATGTTTGAACATCAGCTACTGCCTACTGGTACTCTCCATCCATTAGTGGAGCTGAGCTCGTGCCACTGCTGTCAGGGGTAACCTAGTTACCAGAACATCGACTTCCTAAACCCTGCAGGAGAACAGGGGGACACTGAGGCTGTAAGCACAACGCTGCATTCTTTAAGAAAACTGTCTGTTTCTTGGAAACTGGAAAAACAATCACTCTCAATCAACACACTTAGTCTAGTCCACATCTGCTGAAAAAAAAAAACACTAGAGGAAAAATATTTGAGCTCTTTCAAATTGCTGATAATGAAGTTACACAGACAAGAGATTAGATTGTTCATTTGGAAACCAGTTTAATTAATAGCCTGTACATTTTATTTATAACCCTTCTAAAATCCTTGATTCAATAGCATGATTTCCTCTCCCTTCCATAGCATTGCTCTCTGTGGAGTTAAGTAAAACAAAGAAGAAAAAATACTCAGATTTTTTTCCAATTAATTCAAGGCAGAGTTTGTGTTAGAACTTCTACTAAAATATACCTGTCTTCTTATATGTTCAATAAAAGTCACGTGCAACAGTAGGGTTAAGAGCACTGCTTGACAATCTTGTGTTCAAAGCTTGTTCTGGCCAGAGCATTGTGTTTCACCTTCAGTGGCTCTTTTTTATTACTACTTTTTTTTTTTTTTAAGGTAGGGAGTATTACTCTACATTTCTGTTCCTTGTGCTTTTTTCCCCCCTCTCACACTTATGAAACAATAACACTCACTGTCAGACACCTGCCTTGCAATTCACAGACAGCTCTCTCCATTTGCATATTTAACGTTTAGATCCCCAAAACAGAAGGAGCTTTGCCTTTTAGAAGTTCAAAAATTGGCAAATGTCCCTAATGAGCTTGTAAACACATTTCTCCAAGTAAAAGAAATTGTCAAAGGTTTCTAGCACTGAGAGGGATTCACTCTCCTCAATCTACCTAATGGCTCTCCAGTACTCTATAGCTTCTTTGCCTGCTACAATTTTCATATGCTAATTCCAATTTTAAACTCTTACTGCACAAAGCGGTCACTATTAGTTTGAGACAAAGTAGATATGATTCACACAAAGGTCATTGCTTAACTAGGAAACAATATTAAGTAAATAGTATTAAGAAAAAAATAAATAATCGTACCTTGGGCACAGGAACTTTAAATTTCCACTAGGAAAAAACCCATCACCAAGAGTCTATTCTGGGCTCCTCACAGAGCAGCACAGACACTATTACCAAGCTGGCCTATCCATGAACCTCTTGATATTTTTAGTATGCCATCAAGTAAAAAAGTAATTTGTACCTTAAAAATAACTATTGCTTTCTACATTTCCTCTTTTGGAGTGAGAGCTAGAGAAAACATTGATTATAAATGTGCAGCTTTTTCCAGAACACCATTTAATGAGGCTTCTTTCTTTTCCTATTGATCAACCTTACATACTTATATTTTGTTGAATGACAAACAATAGCACAGGGGAAATTAAACACTGAAGTCTGCAGACTCTCTGGGACAATATTTGTTTAACAGCTGCCGAACTCTGGAAGTAAAGCAAAGGGTATTATGTAAGAAAATCCTGTAACCCAAACAGATAATATTCTGGTTAACATCATGTTGAGGCTCTACTTACTTAAAACATCAGTTGTTATAAGAAAACAATGTTCAGCTGAGGATCCACAGTGCAGAACTATTTGTTCAGTCCAGAAACGTAGCTATCTAGAAATGTTCAATAAGCCAAATTCAGGCAAATATATATTTGCCAATTCTTTAAAAGGAAACATATATAATACAACAAATTATTTTGTCCTAATAATCTTTGAAAAAAATGTTAGCCAAGTGACAGATTGTAGACTATGTTCTTCCAGGCTTCAGAGTTAAAACTGAATTCATAAAAATAAATCTGAAACCATCAAAGGCTGTAAAAGCAGACCTGGACAAGGAGTTGACCAAAAAAATGAACTAATTGGGCCTATATTTCTTAGCAGAGTGTACCAGATTTCACATTGTGATTCTTTTATGATAGTAAATGGAAAATATACTGTTATTGCTCAATCTTCATAAATAAAAAATATTTTTATGAGCGTTAATCCAGAAGAAAGCTGACAGTTTGCCAAATAGGTATGTTTTTCCGGTGTTACCAAACATTTTTAACTAGAATCTGAAGCTGGCCAGTAGATTAATATAGCTTTAAGAAGCGGCCTCAAATTGTGTATTTGTTTGACTGTTACCAGAGATACTTCAAAAATAACAGGAAAGAATTACTATTTCAAAAGTGGCCATACAACCTTTATCATATTACTAATGCTATTTATTCATTCCAGATCGACAACATTTCAGACAATTACCCAAACTACAAATCATAATTCAATGAAGTCAGTGCAACATTTAAAATCTGCTTATTAAGTTCTGCACAAGCTGCTTCAGAGGACTTGCAAAGAAAGTCTTGTAGGAAATCAGTTAGGTAGCAGTGCAGTTGGTAGAAGTATACCATTTTCTGAATAAAACAGTATAATGTGCATTTGTAACAGTTCAAGGCTCCGTATAGAAAAGCTAGAGGTAGCTCCCTCATCTAGTCTTACAGAATTTCACTTAACTACAAATCAACTGAAAAGCTAGACTTCAAGAGACTTCATCATAAATGTGCAATCCGTGAAGACAATACATGAAGATCTGCTCTTCTTCTGCTTAAACAGAGCACAAATAGTACCAGTGAGGGAAACAAGGAGCTTATTAAATTAAACCAAGAGTCACTTTTCCATCAGCTCTAAAGCTGATGGAGTCTGACCTAAATCTGAAGTCTGGTACAAAAGCATATAGCAATAACATCTTTCTACCCCATCCATCAATTGATGTTACTGGGATTAAACACATCAGTTGTATGCTGTTCTAGGGTGGCTATTGTACAGAATCAAACTCCTCTTCCTGTCACATTTTTCTTCCCAGCAGAAACATAGCTAAGGAGATCTGGTAATTTAAAAACTCTGTGACTGTCGGTATTTGTCTCACCCTGACTCCTTAAAACTTTTTGGCCACAGCTGAAAAGACAACTTCTCCCCTTTGTGCTCCTCCCAGTGGATATCTTCCATCTGGACAGGGGCTACAGCAACTGCATCGGACCTTCCACACACAGGCACTGACACATGCTGTGCAGCCAGACATCAGGCCAGAGAAACACAAAGTCCTGAGCCAGCCTTGGATCACCGGCACAAGTTGGGGCAACGCAGGGATCTATTTGACTCAAGGAGAGAGTGAGACAGGACAGGAAGAGAGAAAGGAAGCCACTCAGCAGTTTCTCATGCTATTATATCTGAGCACTCCTGCAGAAATGCCAGGGCTTTACTCTAGGCAACTTCAACTTTTTTTTTTTTTTAATTAACAAGAGCTGTTTCCTTTAACTCCAGAGCTCAGTGCACAGGATGAGAACAGGAGATATGGAGCTGACCGTTCACTGAGGTTAAGGCCAGAGATAAAGATCATTAAAATGCATACAGTGCTAGCTGCCAACATTGGGGCTGAGCAAGTAAGTAAAAAAAAACACCTCTAAACAGAAGGATAGGGAATGTCTTTCTTACTGACCTTAAAGGTCCCTTGGGTTGTCCCTGCATTGTAGCACAGGAAATAAGGTTAGGGCTGGGACTCCTGATTTCCCATTTGCTTTCAAACTTCAAGAATATGGCAATAGTTCTGATGTTCAAAAAAAAAAAACAAACCACCAAAGCAGCAAGAAGAAACATGGGCAGACACTAAAAGACAGACAAGCAAAATTTAACAAAACCATCCCCCCCTTTTTAATTTATTTTTTATTAATGTACTCTCTTCCTCTGTCAATTAGATATTTTTATCATTTCACTTCTGTTATTGTCTCAGTAATGGAATTTGCCAAGCAAATGCTTAATCAGCTGTGCTGCACCATCTTTTTTTAAGCTTCTGCCATGTTCCCCTTTCAAAGGTTGTTTTTCCAATAGTACAGACAGAGTCACCTGGAGGGCTCTCTGGCTATCCAGAAGCCCAGCAGCACAGGACCTGATTTCATGCAATCACCTAGGGAGTGTTCACAAATGTTGTGGTAAGCCAAAGGCCTTTTCACATTTTATCTATTTGCTGGATACAATTTAGAAATATTGTAATTATTATCTTGAGAGAATCCCATCCACTGACTTCAATGAGTTAAAAGAACTTTTCCTCCTCTGTGGGACGTGCATGTAACCTGGCCCAGCTGAAAGGACAGCATGGTCACTGCTGGGTTAAAGCTGGCTCGGTCTTCATGAAAATCTTCACTGATCAGAGGCGAATGAAGCACTGAAGATTTACCCTGGCAGGTGTGATAGGTTCCAAAGGTAAATCTGTAGGATTTAAGCAGAAGCTGGACAAGTTTGTCCGTTATCTCCCAGGACTTGCTTTATTTAATACCCTGCTGCCTCCTGTACTGCTTCTGTCATTCTGTCATGCAGATTTTCTCCCTCTATTTCTTGAAGGCCTAGCTATATGGTGGTCTTCCCTTCAACCTCCCACCAGCACAAATCCTGGATCCATATCCAGCCCTGCCTGCTCTGCTTGTCCTGTGACGCCATTTCCCATAGATTTGTATTGGTCTCCAGTCAATACTATCACCTTTATGTATCTTTAAACTGATTAAATAGACAAGTTCCAATAACTGCCCGCTCCTAAAGGGAATTTCTCTTGCCCACTTACACTCTCAACCTTTTTCCAATCCAGCTTTCATCTTGCATCCTCTGCAATTTCTTCTATTCATCTTAGAGAAAGCATGAAATTCAGATTCCACCCTTATTCTTCTTTACCCATCAGCCATTATCTCTGCTAGCTCTAACATGTGCCAGAAATCTTTTCCATTGCTTTCCATCTCTCTCCTGGTTTTCCTCCAAAACTTTCTTGATTTTCACATGCTGAGGATGGTCATCATGCTTATGCTTATTCATCTAAAGACCTGTTTACTCATTTCCATCTTTTCATCCAATCCACTGAGGAATTCTGTACTGCTTTTACAGTTATTTTATTCAGACTTTCCTCCTCCTGTCCAAATTTCAGTCTCTCCCTTGCTTTGATATTCCATAGAAGTCTGGATATCATTTCAATGTTAGTCTGGCTATTCCTCATTGGGAATGGTTTGATACTATCTCTTGCTTTACAGCAAATTACAGAAGCAGTCTGCTGGGCATGCACTGCAGATCTCTTTTGAACCTTCTTCTAAACCTTCACATCTGAGCTATATCTTATTTGCTATACTTACAAGCTACTTCCAAGGTTTAGCTATCTCTAGCCTTTCAGCACTACAGATAAAGTACAAGGATGAAGGTTGTCCATTTTATTTACTGTAGCATATCTTCACTTTGAAAAATTCCATCATTATCCACTACAGCCATGTAGAAGAATAATTTCCTATAGCCTACTGACCAAGCTATCCATCAGCCATACTTCTCCAGGATGTTTCTTCTATCACACCTTCTGCTTGCTTTCCAGATTAATCTCTGACTTACATACCTTTTCCTCCTCCTCTTTTATTACCAGCTCCATTCTTCATTCAGCTCACAACCGCTCAAACTTGTGTTTTCCCTGTGCTGTCCCTGAGCTTGGGAGGAGGTATCTACAAGCATCTACAAAGCTGCCTGATAGCTGTCCTTCCAATTCCTCCCTGCAACACAGAAACTTGAAGACAGGACACTGGTGTGATGAGACTGCTAACAGTCATTATCATCAGTATTACTTTGCTTCCTCACAATCCTTTTGATATGGTACTTGTATTGTAGGTTTAAGGCAAATGGCAAGCAGAGCTTTCAATGGGAGCCTCTCAGGGCCTCCAGTAATTGTTTTTTTTTATTTCCTTCTCAAATATTTCAATGAAAAACAATTACTCATCTTCTCAACCCTTTATACCATTCCAGATTTGTAAAACCAAAAAAACCTGTAATATTGTTCTGGCATTTCCTTAAGTTCAGAGAAAAATCAGAACAAATGCAGTCCAGGCTATATCTATGGCTCTGGCATGATTCTTGATTCTCGCCAGAAAGCATCGCCACCTTTGAAATGGTTACCACATACTAGGTGGTATTTTCAGACCTTTGCTTCACTCTGAGAACCAGAATGCCCCGCGCGCTCGCAGGGATGGAGGACCAGCTGCAGCAGCAGCACCGCACAGGGGCTGGTACCGTGCCACCAGCAGGCAGCTCTGCTTGGAAGAGAGGTCTCTCTCCACTTACCTCTGTCAGTTTTCCTCCTTTGTGATTCAGTTTACACACAGCTGCAAAGAACATTAGTGGGAGAGATCCAGATGAAGAACTTCGCTTTGTTTTTGTGACACTGGAGTTTCCAGCTAGGTTTATTTAAGGTAATAACATCGCCACCGATGAAGGCAAATTCCCAATCACTGCCATGTCAGTGCTGCAGATGAAGTAAAAAGCTAACACAGCCACTGTGTTAGAAAAGGTAATTTGAATTTCTGATGCATTCTGGTACAACCTCTGTGTGCCAGCTAATGCTTTTGCACACAGTGGACCCCAGGCAGGGGGTAATTTTACACAGACTTTGCTATTTGTGCTGGATGGCCCCCCATGATCCATGGAGTAGCCGGTGCAGACTGGCTCACAGCTGCATTTCATGTGGGTCCTGGTTTCTGATACACATTATCCTACTGTGCACACTTGGAAACAGAGCAGAAAAACCTGTGCCCTGCCCATGCAGAGGTCTAGTTAGTTTAATCCAGAGTAGATCTTGGGTGTAAACCAACCCGTATGTGGTGCAAATAATACAAAGGGACTTGGATCCCTGCATGATGAGAAGAAACATGCCAAAATAATTAAACAAATTTATTCCATTTTCTTCAGATTCCTCTGCCTAATGTTACAGCTTGGAGAGTGCAGTTTCATAGGTAGTCCAATAGGAACAACTCAGTCCAAGACCTGATTACAATATAAACTCTTAAACTCAGGCTAATTTCTCTATGAAACCAGATTTCCTTTCTGAGCGGTGAAAATCTTGCTAATCTCAGACTGTGACCAAAGAAGTAGCAGCTCTGTAAAAGGATAGCTAACGTGTTCCCAGTTCCACAAGAATAAATATTTTCAATGAATCACATTCAGCTCCAATTTATGATACCAGAAATCCCACCTGTTTACACAGGATTAAATTTCCCCCATTTTCTAGCTCATCACACTCGCACATGGCAAAGCCCATACAGTGATGCCAACACAAATTCACCCCCCACACTGTGCAA
Organism: Calidris pugnax; assembly: GCF_001431845.1. Classification (NCBI taxonomy): domain Eukaryota; kingdom Metazoa; phylum Chordata; class Aves; order Charadriiformes; family Scolopacidae; genus Calidris; species Calidris pugnax. The sequence continues at coordinate 12,641,195 of NW_015090990.1, read as the reverse complement.
CATTCCCATCCCTGCTAAGTATTTCCAGCAGCATGTCAATCTGACTTGAGCCACTGAAGTATTTGCTTTTCATATGTTCTTCTATTTTTTTTTCCTACATCTTAAGATATAAAAATGAAGTGCTTAAAAACTCTTAAATAAATATAAACTCTGATGTTATTATAGGCCATTCCCCACTGCAGGCAGCCCCCAGTGTTCCCAACAGAGCAGTAATTTGTTCATCTCACACTGTATGCCTAAGACTGGAGTAAGTTTTGGTACCTTTGGCTTCTGTTTCATAACCATGAAGGTAAGGAACAACCCCAAACCCCAAAGTTCAAAATAAAAGCAAGGAGAGATGTACAAACCACAAAGTGAACTCTCTGTGGAGAAGAGCTGCTGCTTATCCAGTGACAAATCACTACAAACTTCATCTGCTGTGTACCATAAGCTAAAAAAATAATGACTGAGACCCAGGAAGTTTGTTCTGAATTGAAAAAGGTTTGGATTTTGGTTGGGTTTGGGTTTTGTTTTTTGGTTGGGGTTTTGGATTTTTTTAGGTTTTATTTGTTTGTTTGTTTTCGGTTGTTTTGTTTTGTTTTTTCAGTTTATGGGCTGGGAGAAAAGTCTGTCCAAGTCAGACTGAAAATTATTTCCATATGAAAAAAGTCAGTTTAAAATTTATTTCAGTAGTTTAACAGAGGCTAGTGATGAGGATCACAGAAATGCCAAGGGAAGCAGGGCCTTCAATTAAGTTATCCAGGGTCCTGTGCAGCTGAAGCTTGAATATTTCCTGTGAGAGAGTCCACCACTTCTCTGGGCAACCTGTTCCAAAATCTGGCTTTTCCCATGGCAAAGAATATTTTTATGATATCCAGTTTCCTGTGAAGCAACTTGTGCCCATTGCCTCTTGTCCTGTCACTGTGCATCCTGAACACATATGACATCCATGAAAAGGATGTCCCCGTCTTCTGTAACTACCTTTGAAGTGTTGAGAGAGGCTATGGTTAGATCCCACTGAGCTTTCTCTTTGCCACGCTGAACAAACTCAGTTCCTTCAATCTTTCTGCATATGTCAAGTCTTTCAACCTCTGACCATCTTGGCGGCTCTCCACTGGACCCTCTCCAGTTTTTTTTAGTGTCTAGGGGACAAGAACTGGACAAAAGTGCCAAGTAGGGTGGAATAATCACACCCCCTGACTTGCTGGCTGCAGAGGGGCAGAAAAGAGACACCACTGTAACCAGTAAGGTCTCTCAAAGGAAGAAGATTTTATCACAACTTCCTCTAAATTGTTAGGGTTTGGGGGGTTTTGTTTGATTGGGTTTTTTTAAACCACAAATGGACAGACTGCCCCTCAGAGCAAACAACAGGTCAAGCAGAAGCAAGAGAGGCACGGGGATGCAGGCTGGTTCTCAGGAATTCTCTTTGATCCTGACAGACTCTGGGATGGAGCAGGGAGAGTGGCATCCTATGCCACAGTTTTCCCTCAAACCTTTGGTACCAGTCACAGGTACAGACAGGACCATGGACCTTTGCTGTCATTCAGAATAGCAATTCTTGTGTTCACATGCTACCAAGCCTCACAACCCTGAAGGATTTCACAGCTGAAATCATGGTAAAGATGAAACACTGTAGAGTGCAAGGCTTTCTGCTGATTCTCCCAAAAGAGAGTACATGTTTCGGTGCCACTTTCTTATATAGCATACCATGTGCCTGATTGGCTGGGCTTGAGGAGCTCTCAGAAGGTGTCTCAAGGTCACATCACACACCTGTGAGCTAGTTGTACCAGCAGAGCCATGGCCCTGCTGTTTCAGACTCCTCTCCCAGAGACAACACATGCAGCAGCTCCTTTTGCAACAGCTCTCACAGCTTCTAACTTAGCATTTCTGTACGGCTCCATTAGTTATTACTCCTACACACCCAAAAATTTCAGTAGCAACACAAAAATGAATGCAGAACAGTAGTTAGCACTTCAGCACATTTCAAACATAAGGAAAAAAAAAAATTACTTCCCTTTTAAAGTGGAATGGATACCTGTCTTCTTATGGTACTGCTGAAGAGCCGTGCTGATGAGGGGGGTCTCCAGGAGGGGAGAGCAGCCACTTAGACAGCCCTGTGCTGTCTGCCTACACTGGCAGGGAAGGGAAAAGCGAAGGGCTCCAGTGTTACTTGGTTACTTTCATTGAAAGGAGCTGGGTTTTGCTCAATAACCATAGAGTACATTCCTCAGATTCTTTTCTTCTGTGCTTTGTAAATTGGGGTTGGAAGTCACTGCTGAAAGCACAGGAAGTTAAAAATCACCTTTTTCAGCCTCTTGTCACCTCAGGGTACTTCTGTGATAAACTGAGCCAGGCTTGAAGAATGGAGCACCTTTTATAGCCCCTTCACAAAACGATTTAGGATATAATGAATTACTGCCCTTACCATGTCCTCAGCTGGTACTGCTGAGTCTGTAACTGGTTGTGCCCATGCACAGGAGCACAAGTTGCACCCCTGGTAATAAGAGAGTCCAGCTGTCACAGGGGCCAAGTGCTCCTCTGGTGCCCGCTGAAAACATGCATTTTAAAAAACAGCATGGTGCATCTTACCCACTGAAATTAAACAGACGTTTTCCATTGACTTTAAAGGGAGAAGGATTCAGAAATAAATTTTCAATGCTCACCTCCCTACTTAGAAGAACATTAAAGCTCCCAGGGGAATATAAAATTGAAAACTGGGCAGCCAGGACATAAGTTTGTCCTGCATTTCTTCAGTGAGAAAATCCAGGTGATTAAAGTATTTCACAGTAATTGTGATCCACATAAAAGACATTTTAAAATACTTACCCCTACTGGAAAGGAAAAAAAAGTGTTTACTAATGAATTCTGGAAGAGAAGAAATCCTGTTTAGAGCTAGTACCATGGTCTGTGGGACAACACACTGGTCACTGCCCATGATTCAATCCCTGCTCCAAGTGTAACAGGTTGAGTTCAAGCAGCACATCCAAAGTCACATGAAAAAAACACCCTCTGCTGCTTGCTGAAAGCCAACTCCTGTCTGTACAGCTTCAAATTTTGCTCTGGCATTACAGAAGCCCCTAACAGAGGAATAAGACCCCAAGTGTTCCATGTGAAAACCCAACTATCAAAGAACAAGGCACCAACCCTCACGTCAGATGAGGGACACCATGGGGCAGGACTGAACTGCACGAGAAGACCATGTTCAGTCAGGCCAGGAAGCAGAAGGCAGGATTCCTCCTGTCTCTCCTCAAGTCAAGCACTATCCTCCCAGAGCTTTCCAAGATGAGGTAGCTGTTTCACTTTATGGTCTGTAACATATATTTTTTTCCTCTCCATTTTTGTTTCCAACTGCATATTTTTATAGGACTTCTGCCCTTACCTATTTAAATACTGGCTTTAATTATCCCAGGGAATATTTGCTTCTGATTTTCCTGTAGCTACTTAGAAAACTGAACCTAAAAAGGAAAAAATCTAGAAAACTATTTTTGTATTCATTTAACAGTATTCAGTTCAAAATTAGAGATGAAAGAGTTTGAGGTTTTTTTCCAAGCAAGTTTTTAACCAGAAAGTTACAAGAAATTATGAGAGGACTGCTAAAGGTCAACATGCTATAACCAAATTCCAGTCTGTTAAATTACTGCTATATTATGCTTCCAAGAAAAATCTGTATTCAACATCTGTTTTCTTTACACGAGATCATTAGGAACAGACAGGTCGAGTCATAGCCTCATTCTGCACTTACCTCAGTATTTGAAAGGACAAATCTGTCCCTCCCTAGATGCAGGACTAGATTCAAACCTGGCCTTGTTGGACTTGTTCACTACTGTGATGTTTTCAAGTTGCTTTGGAGTCAGACATTACCCAAAAATCAGTATTAACGGGAAAACAGGAAGGCGAGCTGGAGACGAGCCGGCTCTGCTTCTTGTCATTTGCACTCGCTGCTGTTCAGGCTAATTTTTTATCAAGTCAAAGCAGATTTCTTTCTATGACATAGCTGGTGAAAAACTTCCCCCCTAAAAATTGGCAGCTGATAGTCAAATTAAGAATCACTGTGGATCCCAACATCCTGATACTTCTGAAGAGGTCAGTAGTCCAAAAATTGAAAACACCCCGAACAAATGCACATTGCAAACATCTCTGCAATTAACATTACAGAAAGCAACTGTTACTCCCTAGTATGTGCTAAAACAAGTGTTTTCTGACACCATTGATTTTTGAGAGGTCAACAAGAAATATGGAGACATCTGGATATTTCAAGGTCAGTATGGTTGTGGATACAAACGCTACAGCAAAACAGCATCCAGCTCTGCAGAAGAACAGGCCTTTCTGGCCACAACCCAAAACAACTGGATCAGAAGAACCACATTTTTCTCCTACCACTGCTGCTGTTTACATATTCTTCCCATCCCTCCTCTCCCGCCATTTTCATCCCTCTTCCTAACCCTGACACAAATGCGAGGCAAAAAACTAAGAGGAAAATGGTTTTTCTGAGTGCGGTGAAAATTTTGAAACTGTTCAACCTTTGTCAAGATTGTCATTACCCAAATATTTGGTGCCACAAGCAGAGATAAATGTATATTCATTATATTCAAGAATGTTGTTTTGTAATAAATCTTGAGCTGTGCAGTTGAACTATTGATATTTTGAACACACATCATTGATCCTGCAGTGTTTTTTAAGAAAAAAAAAAGTAGTAAAGAAGAATTGAGGTAGCATAGAATAGAGGGGGAAAGGTAGACAGTAAAAAAAACTGGTAGGACTTCATTTGACAGATGAGAGAGAGGACACAAAGCAGAACTCAGGAAAGAGCAGGGAGGAGGAGGGAAGAACAAAGATTTATGAAATGGTGCTCCCAAAACCAGTGAGATAAAAGGTTACCCACAACTGCACATGCCCACCAGGATGGGGCTTGGTTTATTTTTCAGTGAGAGGGATTATCCAAAATTAGTAGAGCAGAGACTGCAAACTCAGCTACAACTGCCCCATTTCATTAAGTAGCAGCTGATGAATTAGAGATTTTTCTGTCCAAAGGTGACTGTGGTTTCCACACTGCACACACCGACTAGATGTAAAGCAGCCTTCCCAAAGGCCTGGAACTTCCTCTTAAATTTGCATTGGCTTGTATGATACCTTGCTTTGTTTCTCCCTACAATGGAAAACAGAGTTATACCACCACCTCCTAAGTAATTTTTTTGATGAGCTAAATGCAAAAAAAAAAAAGTGATCTCAATTGACTACTTCAAGGCAAAAAGACAAGGAAGATGTGACATTACAAGGCTTTTAATCTAACTGCCACTGTGGTTTCCCTCCTACAGCTGTTTTTTATCTAAACTATGAAGTTGTTTGCAGTAACGTGTCTCAGAGTATAAAGGCAAAATAAAGACCATTAGCTTTAGATTCTTACTTTAAAAGATGGGGACAAGACAGTGGCACAGCAGCGTACAGAAGCAAGGGCTTTTGAAAACCAACCAAGCACGAGGGCCCCAGAGGCAGAACCACCACACCTCACATTTGCCGGCAGGTCCTTTATTCAAATCCTGGGTCAGCAATAAGAGTTATTGACATTGCACTGACCATATAGCTCCTTCTGAAAGGGGTATTGACATTTTTAGGCAGGTTGCTAACAGACACGTGTTTGCAGTATCAATAGCGAAAGCAAAGCTTTGATGAGCAGAAACCTTGACCCACCCTTTGGTTCCTCTGCAGCAGAGCTGAAGCAGGTTGGGGAGGCAGGATGCAGAAGCACAGTTAGACCTGCTGTTTGGAGAAAGCCAAGTGTAATGCCACTGAAAGGACCTTGGGTCTTCCATATTATGGCACAGAAGTTAAAATTCGTGACCTCTGAGGAGAAATCCATCTGGAGGCTTATTCTTTCCACACACATGAAACAATTAGAAGGAATAGCCCTTTCCTTTATCCCTCAAGGAAGTTTCAAGCTTAGTTAGCGACATCAGTTATTTCTATGGCAACAGACAGATATAAACACAGGATTACAATCTTCAACAAAGGATCAAGAAGAGGAAGAAATAGAACTTGAAGAAAGAAATGCCTAGAAGAGCTGCAAAAAAAAAAATAAAGTAGAAAGTTACTAATTTTCTTCAAACACATTTCCTCTTGCTCCCAACAGGACTATGACCATTATATCTTTTTGGTAAAACCTTGATTTCAAAGAGCGGAAAAAGACAGAGGACTGTACATTATTTTCTGCTGCAAACATAATGAAGTTGATCAAAGAGCTGGGATCGCTGACACTTGGAACAGGGTATGACAGGGTGCCTTGTCTGGGATGTTTTACAGCTCACCAAATTAAGTTTATGCTAGAAAGCATTTACTTTAATTCTACAAATATTGCTATAGAGATGGGATTTCAGACACATGTACAAGTAAATTTAAAATTCATACATATGCTTATGTACACTAAATGGAGATGAACAGGTAATTCTAGTGTTGTCAAACCAAACCCTGTCTTTGAGGAAAAGCACAGATGATACCTTTTAAAGCCTACTTTGCTGTGAGCCAAGTTACCATTCCCTTTCACCCATGAAGCCATTTACACCTCTTCCAAATGTGATCAAGCCCTAGTAACACAACAGCAGCAAATCCTTTGCTGCTTGCCCCAATGTAAATAACTGCACAAAACACCACACAATGCTGAACTGAGCCCTGTATAAAAAGCAGGTATTTACTCTCGTAGTTTTCCCTTCCATTTTCACTGGCAGGATCAGCCAGCCCTCTTGGCAGGGGGAGCCAAGGGAGCAGCTGCCTCAAAGGGTGCTCAAGGGGCCATCTACATCACAGCCTGGCTGGGGAACGTACCAGGGGGCATTTCAGGAGAGCTAACCCCAATCCCAGCAACAGAATATGTGTGGCAGCCTGAGCCAAGCATCCAGGGCCAGGGCTCGATCGCTGCTCAGGCAAATTCATTTTGAGCTGGTTTGGGTGTGTCTGCACAAGCCCTACAGCAGCCATTTCCCAGGAACATCTGTCTCCTTGGGCTCCAGCCAAAGGAAGAAAGGTTGCTTTGTTGGTTTTTGTTTTGTTTTTTTTTTTTTTTAATCACCACCCTCACTTACCCCAGACACATGCTTCTACATGAGACAGAGAAAGTAAGAAAGGGAAAGCCCAGCCTGCACAGAGACTAGGAGCTGGTCTGAGGCATAACCTGATTAACAAAGGGATCTGAGAAGAGGCAGGTGCGTGGGAAGCTCCCAGCAAGTGAAATAAAAGCCAGGTCATACAGAAAGCTTTGAGCCCTCATAGCTAACCCAGGGCATGCTGAGAGACTTGGGGACATTCATCCTGGGCCATAAGCAACAAGGTCAGGAAAACCTTCATATCTAGGGACAGGAGGAAAGAGATGCACAGTTCACTAAAGAGCAATGCAAGAACATCTGCTGCTGGGCAGAGGTCTGACCAGTCACCAGACAGTTTTAAAGGAAGCCAATAACAATGACAGCAATGAAATATAATGCCTAGCATTAGATGTGAAAGGAAAGACCATTAACCATCTTCTGAAGCTTAAAGTAACTATTTACTCCCAGAGCAAGGAAGACTGAAGGGAGCACATAGTGCAGACATGCCTAAAGGCAGGAAGTTCTCTGCATCCTTCAGCACCTTTTGCCAAGAGAGATGCTGCACCTCATTATTCACTGGTAATATCCCAGGCCCTGGAACACCTTTTTGCTTTTAAAAAGCCTGAGTGAAAGTTCTCATTTTGCTATCCAGGCACAAAAGTTGTCTTTTGGAAGTCGGGCGCAAAAGCCCTGCACAATCTCACCTGCAAGTCACCTGCTGTGCTGGCAGGGGAGGAAGATGCAGTGACAACACATAGAGCCAGGAGGGCAGGCTGACAGAGCCCAGAGTCGTTATAAAGTTAGCAGCGACAATTCCCTGTGTGCCTGGAGTTACTCTCATCACTTGTAAAACTTTAAAAATTAATCTCCTTATTAGCATATAAATAACGCACTCAGAGACTGATTTACTGTACAACTGTCAATGGGTGTACAATGCTCACATGCTTCCCCTGTTAAAACAATTCCAGCCGCCAGTAAGGAAGGACATAAGAAAGGATGACTGTTTTCCAGTCCTTTTCCAAAGAAGTGGAAGCTGTCATAATATTTAACCTTTCCTCTACTCTTCCACCAACATGCAGCCTGCCCCACCCCACCATCGGTTCCCACACCCCAGATATAAAAGCAGATAAGGAGGTCCCTGGCTTGCTGCTTCCTGATGGTGAGTCACAGCTCTGAGTCAGCCTTTGTGTTCTAGGGAACCTGGAAGGCTTTGAAACCCGCTGTTGATTTTGGCAAAACTGCTTCTTGCTTTGAGGGTAAAACAATTTACACACATTGATTTTGGTCTGAAAATAGCCACCAAGATGAAAACAGCCAGAGAATGACCAAAGATTTTCTTGTACTAGACTCGCTGTGCAGCAGAAGCAGAACCTCCCCTTCCTGGGGCACAGTCGCATTAAAGTGGCCGAACCACGAAATACCCTCTTGAGCCCTGAGGATTCAGGCAGGATGTATTCACATCTCCTGACTGTCTCTATTTTATGCATGGATGGTACCACTATTTATGATACAACCACCTCTAGAGCCACTGGTCACCTTTTCAGTGATGACCAAGAAAGGTGTCATCACCTGCTGGGTCACTCTCTGCTTCCTATAGCCATGGGAGCTGAAGTTAAATAGCACCAATTCCAGTCCTGACATCAGTAATCCAGCCTCCTCCTCCTCCTCCTCTGTTTTCCCTGATGCATTCCCTCTTGCAAAGCCAGGCTGCTCTCTTTAGGTGCTCAGACACTAAGGAGCTTAGCACTAGGAGATCCAGACAGTAGAAGTGTCTTTTGACAAAGAAGAGTTTGTCCCATCTCAGTCGAGACACGCCAGTAACAAGGGAAAGTCTGGCAAATGCATCTCTCAAGAATCCATGTGTGCCTCTGCCTAGTCCTTCTCTGTCTCCACACATCAGACCTTGTATTTATATAGAAAAAAAATCCCCTCATTCTTGGCAAAGAAAAGCTCCTATATTTTTATTAACATGTTTAAACATTACATCAGCTGCTCATCTCAAACATCCATCTGCATCATCCACTTCTGTGCCTACTTCTGTATCTATTTTACAAAACCTTTAATTAAACTAATTATGCCTTAGTATATATATTTTAATTTCCTTTTGCAATCATATTTCAGACATCTTTTGATCTCTTATTGCAATTCCAAACTACACTCCTTCCCTTCATGTCTGTTTGGTAAACACCTTTGCTTGGGCCAGATTCATTAGCATTTTAATTATTTTCTCACTCCAGGACTTCTCTGCTATCCCTTCTTCCCACAGTATGGCAAATTAGGCCATTTCTAGATTAAGCCCTAAATTCACTAAAAAGTCTTAAAGCGTAAGTATGACAGCATAAAGAAAACATAAAAAGTTATCTGTAAAAAGTACAATTAGTTGCTACACTCCCTTTCAGAGTGTAACTATTGTTAAAGAAATTATTCCAAGGAAATTGGTTTTAATATGCTTTAATAGGGTTTTTGCATGATAAAGCAGAGAAACTTGAAACATGCCAAAGCACAAGAAAGATCAATTAAATGAAAGCACAATTAAAATATCAGTTGTAACAGTATTTTTTTTGTTTGCTTAAATGAGTGTCAAGAAAGGGTAATCCTGATGTGCTAAAACTTAGCAAAGATTTTAACCTTAATTTTTAACTTGACTTTCAGAGCAGAAAAGAGCTTCAGTCCTCCCTACATGTCTTTCAAATAGTTATTTAAAAATAAATTACCAAAAAACCACAGCACTACAGAGCACTTTTTACTACTTTTTCAATTCTAATTGTTTTTAGCTTTGAATTTGGCCAGTTTTTTAAATGGCTACATACTTTAAAAAACAAAGTGAAATGTTTCAGCTAACCAGAGATGTCCCTCTGAGTTGTGACTGTGATGTAGTGAGAGCATGCATGTCATCAGCTACGTGGGTCAGCTGTCAAGTGATTAGCTGTTTGATCCCTTCCTCATATCACTACGTACACAGCACCATCCCTAAGCTATACGGTAGAAAACAAATCTGCTAATGCTGATCCCCTAAAAAAAAAAAAAAAAAAAAAAAAATTTCAAAAGTTTCACCAACACTTTTTTCAGAACTTTTGTCCTTTCTTCATCCCATAAACTAATCTCATTATAGCTAACGTTCTCAAAGCACTCCCAAGGACATTGAGAGATGAAACTTAACACAGAAGCAGCATGTCTGGATAGAAATCACTCAGTGTCTCAGTAAAATATTTCTGTTCTATCTCAAAGAAAGGCTTAAAACCTTCTGATCTTCAGAAAAAAACTCTTAAAAGTGGAACCCTAAAAAAAAAAAAAAAAAAAAATCAGTGGTGTTAGTCCCATTCAATGAGGTAGCCCTCACTGTTGATTCAAGGTGAAGCGTATGTGGGGGCATCCAGACAAAAGTACATTTGCAATATTTTTAGGCTTTATTTTCATTGACAAAAGGACATGTTTCACCATAGGGAGGAAAAAAAAAAAATAAATGGATGTTTAACTTTAGCTCTCCTAAAGAAGAGCTGAGACAAAGCCCTTGGTTTTCATGTCAGATGAAATCAAGGCTACAGGAGCAATAAGGATCAGACCTACTGATGGCATGCTAAAAGCATCTAATGTTTTTCATTCTCTTTAGATTTAATAAAGGAAGTCTATATGCAACATTCTTCTCATGGAGATTAGAAGCAATAGCAGTTCACACCTTTAGCTCATTAAAAATGTCTCCATTAAACCACTTTGTTGCCTTTGCAGACAAATTCATTTAGAATGTAAGTTGCTATTTTATCTGAATTCACTTCCAAACCAAAGACAGGCCACTTATATTTGGATTACTCAAAATTATCTTCTGACGGGAATTATTTAAGCAACATTAAAACATGTGCATTGTACAACTGGTTTTCCCAGGCAGACAAGCTTTTAGCTTGCTATCTCATTTCTTATCCAGGAGGACAATTTTCCTACCATGAACCTCTCCCACATGCATTCAAAATGCACCTGCTTTCCTTACTGCCAGTATTGTGAGAGCAACGTGAACATTGCACCACCTTTGTATCATCTCATAACATTAGCCGGTATCTCAGGCTGGTCTAGCTGAACCCCTCGAGGATAAACAAACAGAGCAGGATCTGCTATTACAGGTCTAGGGCTGCAATCACTTCCAAAAATTATTGCAAGCAGAAATCCTGTTCTTCTGCAGTCCCTTACCAATTTAGTTGCCTAAAATAATTCAAGTCGTTCCCCATAGGAAACTGACGCAGGGCAGCGAACAGTATGAAAGACAATCCCTTGAGGACCTCATAGTCGTTTGGCTATGGTATTCATTTGGAAATGGACATTTCCAAATCAAAGTCCATAGCCAAGTTCCAGTGAAAATATTCGTTTCTTTCACCAGCTTACAGTGAATTGAAATTTAAAGGAATGTTTAATAGTGTTAAACATCTTGCCAGGATGTGTCTATTAGACTCACTACAGTGAGTTCTCTGAAAATTATGCATGTGAGTTGATTAACATGTTCACTATAACTTATATTGGAAGACAAAAATAAAAGTTGTATTCCGCTGAAGAGCCATTGACTAGGGCTTCTTTCAGGCAGGTAACACCACCACAATACCACTTCCCAGCAACAATTTCTATGCTTTATTCCTGGGAAATAGTCCCACTGGAAATAGGAGATAGATTAATAAAGCTCAAGAGCGAAGGAGAGCAACAGCCTATGTTTGCTGGAACCAGCAATGTCCAGCAACAGGAGATATGACATTCACAGATTGACTGAGGAAGGCAGAAGGGTATGGGAACCATGTGGGCTCTGCATACAAACAGCTTTCAGATTCGTTCAGAGACTATTCATAGACTGAAATAGGATGTGAAAGCAACACAAGAGTGACCAGAAGAAACGTAACCTTACTTCCCACAACTAACAAGCTCTTTCCAGTTTGGCCTGCTATATCTAACCTCACTTTCCTAATTCTTGACGCAAGTTGCAAAAGTCTGCTTGAGACCCAGCATATCTGATTTCACACAGGCACCTGTAAATGTAGGGCAGCGATATCAGGTATCTGTCCTACTTCAGTAGTTCCACCTAACTCCAAAAGGCTTATTTGGAGCCTAACCTTTCATTATACAAACAGGACCAAAACAGAAACTCAGCAGGGTACTGGCACTTCTATTTATGAAAATAACTCACCAGGAACTAGTATATGGCCCAACACATTATCATCATATAAATCAGGATTTAATCTGAAAACAATGACATGCTGTTAAGCTAATTGGGCTGTGGAAGCCTGACAGTGATTATTCTAATGTTAGTTTTTGATACAGGGAGTGGGGAAAAGGATGGAAAAAAATAAAGACTACTCAAGATATGGGAAAGTATGGGTAGAGCAGGGAAAAGAATGAGAACTAGAAAAGGAAAAATTACAGTGGAAGGGAAAAACACCAAAACTGAAGGTTGTCCAAAAGTCAATTTTCCTAATGACAATGAATGCAAGGATAAGCTAGCGAGCAACACCAACAAAAATCAAGGTGACTCTTGAGGGTTTGAGATTCTCACACTCCTGCCTCAGAAAAGATTTTGGTCCAAAGAGCCCCAGAGCCACCTTAGTGGCTGTAGGCTTTTGAGACCAAAGCTCCTACTGAGTAATTACACTCAACTACTGAGCATACCCCAAAACTGAAAGTCTTCTCAGAGTTACCCTTCAGGAAACCTACCTCACACCTACCCCTCATCAGAACACTGTCCATTTTACCCAACATCTATCTAATGTGAAGAACTTAAATAGTGCTTGGAAAAGATGAGGAAAGTTCCCTACGCTGCAGGCAGAGAAAGAGTTGCTTTTGTAGGAGAGGAAGGTTACCTTATCCCAGACCATCTGTGCCCTCTCAGCCTGGCCCTTGGGATCCCTTCAGCACATGTGAAAGGGGGAAGGCAATTCATGGATGGGTAAAGGAGATATATATATCTGATTTAAAATGTGTTTCCCAGCTCTTTTCCCCTTTCCCTGCAGGAAAATATACAAACAGTATAGAAAATACCTTAGTTTATACTTTTGCATACCCAAAGTGATTTTTCAGACTGTGACTAGCATTGTCTGAAAGTGGTGTTTACCTCATACGCTTCAGAAATTTCACAGGACTGTCATACTAACTGGGATCTCTTCCAAGTTGCCAAAGCAGCTGCGTCAAGAGACTTCCCCAGTGCCAATGAGCAACACTTTAAAATCATCGCATACAACTGATGTGTAACCAGCACCCTTAAAGTTCTCATATCTTTTGCACCAAAACATCAGAAATCCTCTTTTGTGGCCAGAGTCCATAAGCTATGGGTGGCATTAAAGTCAGAATTATCACCAACAGGCACAGACTCTTAATTTGCTGTGGGAAGGTAAGTCCTAACAAAAAAACATTCTTCTGCTGCGATATGCGAGTTTCGTATCTTAAAAGAAAATAAAATTTGAGCAGAAATAGAACTACACCCACTCGTTCATAATTTTCCCTCCATTATTTGCTGCATTCTATTGTTCACAAACAATAGAGATGTTTACAAATATATTTTTATGCAAGCCCTTTATGATAAAAATAACTCCTTTGACAATTCACATTGAAGTGCAGCAGGATTCTTACGCCTTCTTCCAAACCAACTTGCGTGCATTTGAGCTGGTCCTGCTGCCCCTCCACATCGCCCTCCCTCTGAACACTGACTCAGAGGGCCATAACAGAGCTGAAGGAACGAGCTGACTGCTTTGTATGCACACACAGCAAAAATGAAAAGTAGGTTGTTTGATGTTGAGGGTGAACTGAATTGATCTAGGCATTCCTCTCCAACACTATTATTTATGACCAGCAGTACATATTATTGACCAGTGAACATACAATAATAATGTAATTAGCTTTCACTTAAACAATTACCTCGTTGTCATTTCCGATCCAAGTTCAGGAAGCAGCACAGACTCAGGAGGGCAAGGGGTTGCAATTCTCAAGCACAGCTCATTGCTAGAGCTGCATTAACCCTCTGTAAGTTCATTTTTGGATACAGCAAGCAGCCAAATACAGCCCACAGCAGTACCCAGAGGAAGACTACATTTCTATATTCATTAACGTTTGTGAAGTTACTCATTAAATCCTGAGTCCAGTGGTGTGAACAAGCCTCATGCCTCAGCAGACAGATGATCCATCAACTCCTGCTTACTGGGATCATAACACCACACTGAAGGCTGTGAGAGAGACTCACTTACTGGGATCATAACACCACACTGAAGGCGAGCCACAGATTTATAGAGAGACTCGGAAGCTCATTCCTCACCTTCTCAACTCCAACTGTGCACTGGACAAAGAGCCACCATCCAGCTCCTCTCATGAAAATACAGCACAACCTAGGACTAATGCACAACTATCTCCCAACAACTGGCATTGTGGAGGCCAATTCAATTCCAAGGTCAACCTAGGACTAATGCACAACTATCTCCCAACAACTGGAGGCCAATTCAATTCCAAGGCCAATAAATGCTGCTAAGCTTCCCCATTAACAATTTCATTGGCATCTTCTCTAAGTATGGTTCTCAGGGAGCCATCCCTGGCTAAACTACCCTTAAATGTTTTATCAGAAAGCTACTCTGGTTTGGTGTATCTGATGGGGAGAAACTGCATCCTTAATTGGTAGAACCATACCAATGATCAATGGCACATACACATATCCACTCTAGATAAAATTATAGTAGCTATGTATAACATATATTGAATGTGGAACAGGTTAAAATTGTTCTGGGAAAATAATTTCTTGGGGTTGATGCAAAAGAAATATTAAAAACATTCAGTAAATTAAAAAAAAAAATCTTAGGCACCAGTATATCTTTTGCTTACAGGCATTGTGTCATGAGGCTGAAAACACTGGGAACCAATGGTTCAGACACAAAAGAGACTTCATGCATTAACCACAGAAGACAGTACAAGGAAGGACCTTTGCAGCTCCTCATTGAGCAGTGAGAACACTGCCTCACCACATGGGGAAATCTAGAGCACAAAAATTCTTCTTCCAGATTCAGAAAGGAGACCTTCTACCACCAGGGAGAACATGCTACAAAGGTATGCAAAAGCTCACTCTGCATGTGCTTCCCTGTGGATGCTTTCATTCATCAGCTGGGGACCCAGGTTCCTTGGCAGGGTGCACACAAAGGCAGTTTCTAATCCCACATGAATCAGATCACCAAGTCCTTGTCAATTCTTTTCATTTTTTGAAATAGCAAGAAAAAAATCCTCAGAGACCCTTTTCTAAATCCATTTCCCCACCTACAATCACTTATTCAGAGGAGTACACTAGTGACAACTAGTGACAACTCTTTGGAAACTCAGAGGATAAAATTATGATTGAATTGAAGAATTACGGTTTCTAACTTCCCCCTTTTCTACTGTAGAGCCTGACTCCCCATTGTTTTCAATTTAGAGGAGAGATTAGTACCAACTGTGTTTAGCCTCTTATCTTTGCTCAACAAAGAAAGTTATATAATGTTTCAGGAAATGAGTTCAAGTGAAAATAACCCTCCTTTTCACAATGTTAAATGCTTAAGAAAAACTCTGGTTTGCCTGTTCTGGCATCTTATGTTTTCTCATGACACACATGGCACAGGCGGGAAAAAAAGCAAAAAAACCTAAGCTGTAATACTGAAGGACCAGTTTAGGGTTAAAAGTTATTTTCATGGCTAGTAAATTCCTAAAGCTCTGTAAAACTGCCAAAGCAGGTGTCACTTATGATACTAGCAATCTCTGTGATGGTACCGGTCTACTAGCAGCTCAGGGGAGACAATTACAAATTCATCTTTTGGAGACAGAAGTGTTATTTCACAGGCATATCAAGTACAATATTAAGAAAACAAGGCATCTAAAAAGAATAGTGATATTCATGACACAAATAGATCTGTACCACAGGGAAGATCTCTGGGTGTTTCAGGATGTATGACTAAGAGGCAAGATACAAGAAATGGCAGCCATAGGCAGCACAATGCAAGTGCTCAGTGCCATTGTTTTTGAAATTAATGTTTATCAGTTTTCCATGATTCACCACCTGCACTTTAAATACTAAAGCCTGCATTCTTCAAGAGACTATAAATACACCCAGTTTATTTGGCTGTTCCGGAGAAAGCTGTGAAAAGGATGACATTTGTTCTTAATATATAGCAATGATGAAGAGCTGTCACAGGACTGAAACAACACATTTTTCTTTTTCTACATGTGAATGACAAAATACTTCTGTATGCTGTCACATCCCTTTCTGATGGAAGAGAGCCTTATCAGTCTGTTTGACAGTAGTGCTCCTGAAGTTGTTTTGACTAGACTTTTTTTCCTTCTAATGACTCCAGCCTATTATACATCATGTTAGCTATATTGGTCTGTGTTTTGTAACACTTGGTTACCTCTGAGACTCAATGTGATCACCAAACCAATATTATTGGAAGTTTAAATCAGCACAAATCCATTTCAGTTAGTGGAGCTCTAAACCCTTTTGCTGGTATTTCACACACATTGGTTGTCTCATACTCAGGTCAAGGAAACTTTTTCCTTCAAGTGAGGAAAATAAGAAAGAGTCAAGGGACTTGTTCACTATCACACAGCAGGACCAAGCAGGTTTTCATACACCACTTTCTCACAGGGAGAAAGAGTATGGGGAGTCAAACCACAGCAACATGAACACGCAGAGGAGCTCCTGGAGAACAGACTTCTGCCTTGATTTCCAGGACCACTTACTTTCTTCCAGACTTCAAAGACAATGTGAAAAAATCTTTGATCACCTTTCCCATGCAGTGGGGTGAACCTGAAACCTACACATCAACTTCATTGTATTCAAAGTTATCCAAGAATGAATTTGGACTAATATGTCTTTATCAAGCATTTAAACAGAAAACACAAGAGTCTGTGCACAGAAAAGCACAGTCAAGAAATCTGTGCGTTTCAGCCTGATGACAGGAAAAACTAAGAGCTCAAAAAAAAACCTCCTAAAAACAACCCAGACCACAAAGCTACATTTCTAGTGTTATCTGAGGTCTGCTGATACACTTGCCTATTTTCTAAGTGCTGTTAAGAGAAAGAATTTGATGCAAAATATGTAATCTAGTTTTATCTTAAAGACAGAACACAAAGTCAGTTCTTTCCTCTCCATTCCCACTTCATAAACAGCCCACTGTCCACTCATTTGTCATGTTTCTAACGTGTTAGCTTTAGTTTTTTAATTCACAGAGATTTGCGTGAGGCCTTTTTCGTTCTTGTTCACATAACTCCATGTCCTGCGAGATTTCACTTGTATTTCAGGTTCACAGTAGCCAGAATTACCATGTCTTCAGCATCCTTCCTGTACAGTATAATTTCAAAAGAGTATACTTTTGTTTCTTTGAAGTGACCCTTTAAATGCTTCCCTACTCAACCTGGCGTATCATAGAGCAAATCAATAATACCACTGCACTGCAATTGTTTGATTCAGGTCAGATCTTCAAAAACCTGGAGGGTACTTTGAAGAGTGATAAAAGAATGCTGTATCAGCCTGCCCTCGATGTGCTGTACCAAGCTTGCTTTGTAGAAGACAGGCACTGGAATCTGGGTCGAAATGAATAAGGAATTACAAGAAAACTGTGATGAATTGTACATGTTTTTCTACCATGGATCAATACAGCTTCTGAGAAAAAGGTTTTGAAGGAAAAGCAACATACTGTGTGCATACCTCTGAAAAAAAGTCAGGTGGTATTTTTATAATACACATGCCTAAAAGGCTCAAAGGAAAAAACTCCAAAACAAATATTTTTACATTTTCTTTTAGAGGAATTAATTGATGGGGCAAAATGGATTCTTAAATATTTTAGAGTTATATTCTATTATATGTTAGGTCTGAAGTTTGTTGGAGAGTGGTTGTATTTGTAATCTGTACTTGACAGTACAGCTGCTTTTTGTAGGCAACCTCTGTAGATTAGAGATGGTCTTCCTGAGCACCTCTAGCCAGCAAATGCCAGCACTTCCAGGCTGCATCTATCACTGTTCCAAGAGATGAAGCACACAGATATCTTTCCTTCCCACTGCGGCTGTTGGGAAGTTATGGGGTTTCTGCATTAGTCAGCACAAGCAGACCTTGTTTTTCTCATTAATTGCACCAGCAGGGTATATAACAAATAGCTGTCTCAAAAGGAAGAGGAGTGAGAAGGGATAATATGAAAGGAGAGTCCAGTGTAATTAAGTGGTTCTGGTTGAGCCTGTTCATTCTCTTGCTGGCATTTATGAACAGAAGGAAGTAACAGAAATAACAGCCTTAGCATGCATCCAATCACTAAAAGACTGGTGAAGTCTAGTATTTCCAAGGCACAAGTATTTAGCCTGTGTACAAATATTGAATGCATGTTCCTGTCCCAGAATATCAGTCTTAATGTAAAAGCTGGGGCTATTACTCAAACACAACCTTTTGGGGGGAGTTCCCAAGTCTGAGACAGGGATACAGACCCTGTCCAGCGAGCTGCTTGAGTAGGGGTGTGCAGTCATGGTCACTAAAAAGAAACACCCAAATACACGCCCCAGGAAAAGGGAAACACCTTCTTTCAGAGTTACCAGATTCATCAGGAATATATTTTACCCCAGTTCAGAAAAGAGAGTATTTAGTGCCTGAAAATATGGATGAAACAGCTTAGAGATTAAATGAATTGAAATGCCTTCCTACCTTTGTTGTTTATTTTCTTCCTCTTCCTTGAGCTGCTCCAGTACAAGACAAAGCTGATTGAAATGGCAGATTCTGCTTTGCATACATACATGCTTTCATAAATCCAGGCGCCTCACCCTAAATGCAAGGATTTTTTTTTCTTTGAATTGAAAGCTTTTAAAAGAAATTTTAATGCGAAATAAAAAGATAACACTCTTCTGGGAAAAGAGACTGCTTACACCTGAAAGCCAACCACCAAATTCTATTGTTAAGCATCTTGTTGATGGAATTACAGCAAGGGCTTAGAAGAGAAGTGTCTAAATTAATTCAAGGGTATTAGACACCAAATTATAACACAACGCAGGTGTGCTTTACCTCTTCCATAAAATCCCAGTATAAGTATGCAATTCAAAGTCTAAGGTGCCCATACCCACAAGGAAAGTGGATTAATTATGAAACCAAATTGTAAAACTCTTCTCTGTCTTACAGTTTCTTTCCAAAGCATTGGAGAGGTACAACTTTTCTGCCAGGGTAGGTCTCAGCCACTGCAAAAGCAAAAAGCCATAGATTTACCAGAGAGCAACACCCACAGCATCTTCAGGGAAGGAATCAATGGCCCCTGGCTTAAATAGAGTCCCAGGCAGGTGCAAAAGGGGTCACAGGTGGGGCTAATCAAGGTTGTTAGGGTGGAGTAGGGCCTCAAGCAGATACATGCTGTCTGAGCTTGGAAAATATACTTCCAAGTTCCATTTTTCCAGTTGTTGAGAGCATTTTCCCTTCTAATGTAGGTGAAGGGTGCTGCTTTGTGTACCATGGCAATAAAAGTAACTAAGAGGGAAACTTTCAAATAGGCCAGAAGGTTTTAGAAACATGAATCTCACTACTTGCCAGTGAAAAGTTGTACTCTTAAATATATCCCTTAGATAAATCCGTAAATCTCATCCAGAATGGTAAATATTTCTAGAAAGGAGGATGAGAAGAGGGACACTTAAGGCTGTTCCTTTTCCCAATGAAATCCCTCTGTCCTATCCCAACACCCCCAAATCCCATGACAAGCTGCAGTTAAATGGCTTGAACTAAGCTGAGTGGACATCAATGGGCCACGTGTCAGTAGGGCCATAGGAGCCAGAAAGGGCAGAAGAAAAGAGAGGGAGCAATTTAAAGCAGGGAGGAAGAAACCTTCCCGATGGGAAGCCGTCGTCTGTGCACTACAAAACAGCCTTGTGTTCCACTTGTCATTGGCTTTCATCCTGCAGCCTGTGGCCACCAGCATTGCTGGACGGGCACTCAGCACAGCGTGGAGCTTGAGTGACCAGTATAGCCCCTCATGGAGCTTGTGTGACCAGTATAGCCCCTCAGGCTGCCTTCTGCAATGCATGGCATTTCCTGGCCATAATGTCCTTTTGTACAGCTAAAATAAGCTGTGCATTCTCTTTTTAAAGTATGCCTCTGTCACTGTGTTATTAAAATAACATCAATTTCCCTCCAGTCTATGGGCTAGTGGTTAAAATCTGCTGCCAATTACCAAGCAAAATGTGAATGAAATGAAGAACAAATTGTCTTACTTCATCAGTGTTGTTTTTCTCTTCTTCCTCCAGATAATAATACCTTAAAATAGAATGTCTTATTAACCACAGACCAGAAGGTTAATAAGTACATCAACAAAGCAAATGTAGTAAATTAAAACAATGCATTAACATTCATTAGTATTTCACTGTTGATTCCCAAACATGCTGCTATTGCTATTGTGTTATTATCAGGCAGTAATTGTTATGTCAAAAGATAGGACCCATATGGTTCAACGAGTTCCTCTGGGAGCTTCTTCTGTATGAAAGTCAATCAAAAATACGATTCTATAAGGAAAGATGTAGGCATGGGAGATCTGATGTCAGTATATGCAACTCATGTGAGAGACTCAAGTGACTGAAACAAAAGTTTTTAAATCTAGGGGAAAAAAGTGAGAGTTACGAAAGTGGTAGTAAAGGTTTGTTCACAGTACATAGAGCTCAAATGCCAGTCTTTGCCAGACTGGATCCTGTCATCCTAGCAACAGAAAATACCCTCTAAACACTTCAGGAAAATTCAAATTTTGTATGTATTTTCCCACCCATAATCACTGAGAACGCTGATCCAAGTGAGCTACAATGAACAGCTTTGAACAGCATTTACCCTCTGAAATACCAACAATCTTTAGATGAAGCCTGAATAGATAGGCAGTGGCTAATGTACTGCATTTAAAATCCTGGCCTGAACTTGTCTCCTATCAAACATTAAATCTTGTTTTACAACTCGGGATGTGGTGATAAACATTTAATCCACATAATTAACTTCTAAGGTGTTATAATGTAGAAGACGTACAAATCTCTAAACTGCCTCTCCTCATTCAGCTGCCCTCATCCTCGCTTATCTCCTGACCATCCAGCTGGAAGGAACCAGGACCAGCAGCAATGGCTGTGCCATGGCCCTGGGTTTTGGTGCCACCTGGGACCCGGTGTCACAGCATCTTCCAGATTCCCCTCTGTGGCCTCATCCCTGCACGGCGCCACAGCACTCAGCTCAGAGCAACCTCCTCTGCACATTTGCCTAGTGCTCTCTGCAGTGCCTCTTTCTTTTTCTTCCCTCACAGCTTTGCCTCCTCGTTTTTTCTCCCCCAGGAGCAGAGGGGAGCCGGGCTGGGGCTGGCTTGTTCCGACCTCCCGTGCCTCTGTCCCAGCACGGCTTCCAGCAGCCCCCGCACGCCGTTACCTCTGGCTGACTCCTGCTTCCACCGAGGGCTTATTCCTGTCCCTGTTGTGGATTTATAAGGTTTGGTGGGCCATACAAATGAACAGGAACCCTAACTGCAGGGTTTTGAAGCAACGCTTGGATGACATCATCGCCTTTGTTTTTTTACATATCCTTCACAAGTCCATTGTAAGTTACTATATGCTCCTTACTTCACTATTTTAATAGCACAAGCTGTTTTGCCTAGCTCTATCTTGCTGTTCTATCTGGCAGTTTGTATTTACCAGGCACACACGGGTTGTGAAAAGAGTTGCGTAAGCTGGTTTCTATGGTAGGTTTCTATTCACCATCTGCTTGACTGAAAAAATATCTTTTTCAGTTAACACACTGGGTCTGATGTTTGCATCTTTTGTTTCCTTCCAGATGCAATCGCAGAAACGTAGGAGGGGCTGCGAGGCTTTGGGGAGGAGGAAAGACCTTTTGAAATAGCCCTTTTACCCGGCTAAGAAACGCATTGTCCCCGCTTGAACACTGCAGGAAACTTAACGTCCTGAAAAGCCTCTTTCCCTGTACCCAGCTACTTTCCATGGCACCACTTTATCATAAGGAGATAAAACTGTAAGCCTCTTTCTATATATACATCCATCCTGTTTCTGGGCTGGTTTCCTAAGGAAAACAGGGTCTGTGCTCCCCATCATCTTGTTCCCCTCCTTCCCAAGCTGCTGTTGAGCCACTGGCCTATTTCTGCCCCGTTCAGAAGAGGGGGAAGAAAAATTATGTTCCCACACATCTCACATGAATGCAGCTGGGAAAGGGGAGAGGCCCATTAATGACCCCAACGAGAGATGTGCCAGAGTCAGAGCCCACCCCTTGTGAGACACCGGGGAGGCCACTCCGGAGAGGGATGCTCTGAATGTCCTGTTAATGGAAAATTGCTTTAAATGGAACTTGCAGCTCAGCAGACACAAATGTGCCCAAGCAAGTCCATAGGAAACTGCTCACGGGACTGCCTGTTTCCAGCAAGTCTCTCTGGCTAAGAATATCAAACAGGGACCGGGCACGCAGAGCTGCTCTAGAAGGGCCTGGATGGACAGCAGCAACAGCGGCACAAGTGATGCATGATGAGATGTGTATTTTTGGATGACAGAAAACCACAGTCCTCAGGAGGAAAGGCTTCTCTTTTCCACAGCTGCATGAAGCAGTGGAAAGGGCAGACTGTAAGACCATGGGTTAAGAGCCGGAGGAGCTGAGAGCAGGCACACAGCATATACACCCCAAAGCAGTCCCAGACCTGTGATTCACCCGAGACCCAACACTGCAGTTTTTGCCATGCAAGGGGGACCGGCAAAAGCAAGGGCTGACAATTCACTTTGATGAGCATTTCTGAGAGCAGCCTCCTGATGGCTGAACTGTGTGGAACAGCGCGGGTGAAGGCGCTGGAGGTGGCACACCGCCTCGGCCCCTCTGCGCCGGCAGCACAGGGTGTTCCCCCCACGCCACCTCTTCCTCCCATTCAGCAGGGAGAAGGCATGGCCGTGCTCTGGTGCCTGGCAGCATGCCGCTGTCACAAGGGATCTGGCAGCTTCGCCAGCCCGGCTCCTGGGCAAGGGGCACACATTCCTTTCAGAGGAGAAAGCTAAACCATCCCCTGCCATGCTCTCTGGAGGAGAGGTGCTCGGGCCAGCACCAGTCCACTCACGGTGGCCCAGGTGTTGGCCCGATGAACAGGTCACCTGGAAGGTGACCCTGAGGTGGTGCGTGAAATGCTTCTGAGATCCAACTTATCCCCTACATGAAACATCCTGGGTGCCCCTACGCCATGTGGCTGTTTACAAGACATAATGCAGCCTCATCCGTTCCTGAGTGTGTCCCACTGGCAGCTCTTTCACTGCCAGAAGTACGCAAGGATGTTTTGATCAAAACGTATTTTCTTCTTATATGCTGTACCTTCAGTCATGGTTCACTGCTATCTCATTTGCCCTGGGAGAAATATTATATATGCTTCCAGCATAGAACAAGTACAGGGCTGAATCTTTTCTTTTTAAGCTGTAATAAACTAAATTTTTAGAGGGGAAAAAACATCAAGGTAGCATCTTCCCTCATGGTGTATGGTTTCAAAGCAGAGGAGGCACACACCTCCTGCAGGAGAGGAAGCTGTTTCCAGGCTCTCTTCTCTCTGGAGTGTGTGACCTTTCACAAAGACACGGTAGTGGGCAGCGGGCAGCCAGCAGAATGTGAGGGGTCAGGTACCCTTACGCTGAACCAGCCTGAAAGTGCAAAGCCATCAGTCATTGGGGTGCCTTGCTGTAGAAAAAGTTGCACACCCTAAAATGTTTGGGTAATTGACAGAATTGTTTTTGCAATATACAGTTTAAAAAACAAACAAACAAACAAATAAAATTTAACCTAGAAAGTAATTCTATGGTTTTTCCCCTAAAGAGTGAGAGTAATATTGGAACAGGGAAAAAGTGTAAATTTTTGTTCCAACAGCCTCAAGTCCTGAGCAAATGGAGGGAAGAAATAAAAAAAATTAAAAAAAGGAGGCCCAGGATAAGCAACCCAAAATTTACTTTGAGGGTTATAGGTTGTTTACAAGGTTCAGCCAGAGCACAAAGCACAGAGAAAGCATCTGGCCACAATCCCTTCATGCACTTGAGCAGCCTGCAAATGAGATCTAAACCAAAAATAATTAAACACAGCAATTTCCAGAAGGAAAGTTTTCTGTTGAAACCTCCTGACTGCTCATCAGCAGCACCCAGACTATGTTCATTATGGTTTTAATGATTATTACCCTTTCTGAAAGGCTGGGGAGCTTTTAGCATGAGCTGAACCTGCCTGTCCACAGGCACCCAGGCCTCCTTGAGCCCGTGATCGCAGCTGAGCTCTTCCCGAGAACATTAAGCAAAAGGAGATATACAAATATGTCCCTCTGTCATGGCTTTGACAGCTCATCACATACACTTTTTGTATTCAAATACATCGGGGAAAGTTTCCGTGCCCTCCAGAAATCTTCCTGTTGCTGGGGCTCTTTTGCTGTTTGATGGAAACTATGTCTCACAGGCTGTCAGTCACTGAAGCTGGAAAATCACCTGCCTTGGGAAGTCAGATTTTAAGTTACAGGTACAGGGATAAGACAACAGCAGAAGGTCTTAAAGAAAAGTTTAAGTGGGAAAAATAATGGTGCTGCAGTTAAGAGACTAATCTCTTGCAGAGTGAGGTGGTACCTTGGTGGTACCTCTCCATAGTCTGGAGAAGGCAAGCATCATAAGCTGAGCCATACACACTTCAGTCAATTGCCTTATTTCCAGCCCTGTATGAAGCCATAAGAGTCAAGTCTTAAGGACTGGACATTTTAAAAAGGCATGCATATGTATGTATGTGCAGCAGCTTACGAAAAACAATTGTCCCACTGGTATGCACTGAGTTTGCTGAGCACCGTTTGTATGAATCATGGGGCTTGGCCAGAAATTGCATTAAAAAAATCCTTACACCTTTAAAAAAAATCAAAACAACAGCAACAATGGAAAAAAAAAAAAAAAAAAAAAAAAAGACCTTCTATCCCACAGCTACTCTTTTTGCAGAAGTAAGAGGCTAGACCTGCAATCACAGCCAAGGACAGTGTGGGAACACCTGGCAGCTGCTCCTGCACCAGCAAGATGAGGTATTTCTTACGTGTCCACCTAGACACAGTGTCTCCTACAGTGGTTTTTTACGCCTTTCATGAAAAGCTTCAAACAAGGCAGAATCCTAAAGGTTGTGCTCTGGCAGATGGAGCACAACCTAGAGAGACATAGGTGCTGGGTTTGGGCTGCAGTGCCCAGTAGTGCAGGAGGTCTGGGAAGGAGTGTTTGGATACAGCTACTCTTCCCGAGAGGATCATGCTGCTATATCCATCATCTGCCAGCCAGCAAAGCTTCCTCAGGGAGTGTTCATTTTGGCTCTGAATGGGATTATCCACTTCCCACTGCCTCCTATATACAGTCTATATATTAGATCATCTGTCCTGGAAGAAGGTTTAGTTCTTCACTGTTGGTTTCTGCTTTGTGAATTAGCTGAGCACTAATGCCAGTTTTCTTGTTATCCTAAAGAAAGACTTGCACCCAAACAATACTAAAATTGTGAATATAATCTTGGAGTGGGGTTCAGTTTGAGGTCCATCTCAGCCTCTCTTTTGTTGTTCATCTTTCTCTAAACCTGAGTGAATGTGTTTTATACTCTAAGTGGCAGTTTAAGGCAAGTTTTTCTTTATTCAGGATGAAGCATACCTATTGTCATGAAGGTCTCATTCAAACAGGAATGAATCACTTTTATTTTGCTATCTAAAATCTTTTTCTAATAAAATTCTATATTTAATATGTTTTTTACCATCTCAAATCTAAAACCACACAATCTTTGCTTTCTTCCCAAATTCAGTGTTATGAGCAGTAATGTATACAAAACACGCAATCTGCCTAGACCCAAACCCAGGTGGAGGCACAAGCTCTCTCTAGAGCATCTCCAACCAAGACAGAAGCCCTGCCAGAGAGTACCAGCACCAGGAAGGTGGAGAAGCGTCTTGGCCATCTCAGGGCTCTGGCTGAGCAAGATCCTGGCAACGCCTGCTTTTATTGTCTGCTGAGTTTCTTGCTTTGGTACAAGGTAGGCATGCATGGGGTATGTGGCGTACAAAGAACTATTGCTCATTTTTCTTCATGAAATTTGTGGCTTTGGCTCCCTTTGCAAGGCCCAGCTTGTATCCAGCCCTGCGAGATGAAAACCATCCTGAGAACATAGAATGTCTAAATCAAATCTTCTGACAAGACTAAATGGGACACTTGGGAAAAGAAGAAAGAAATGCATATGCAGCTGTGCTTAACAGGTATGTGTCTCTCTGAGAAAAAAAGTAGAAAGTACATTTAAAAGAAAAACAATTCTTCCTGACAAAAGTAATGGAATTAGTACTGGAAATGGGTTCTTAGAGAACAGTGGCAAAATCCTCCTGGAGTTTTCCCATGCCATGGTAGGGGAGTTTCAGCAGAAGTAACAGGATATGCAAGTGCATCTGTAAATATGCATCTGTAAATTAATGACTTACAAGCTATTAGGTATATTGCAGACTGAAATAAGAGAGTTCAAGCAATGTTTGACATCAACTTTAAAGCTGATTTAAAATCAACTGGAGCACAATTCTGAAGAAGAGTTTAGCAAAACATTTTAAATATGTCAGACTAGGTTTTACTCTCTCACTTCCCAGAAGAGGCAGGGTTGCTCTCTAATTTCCAGGGGAAAATCACATGTAAGACTATCCTTTGGTAAAAAGGACAGACCTCAGGGTGCAAAGGAAAACAAACTTTATTCCACAGGCAAAGGTTAAACAAAAATCCTTCTATTAGAAAACATCCAATCTTCAGATATTAACCGAAAGAGGGAATTACACCTACAATAAAAATAAAACAATAAAATACAAACAGGCAAACAAGCTTTTCTTCTGGTAAAAATAATATTCTGTTCAAATAACAAAAGGAACTTCCAGGCTACTTTTTCTTTTTTTTTTTTTTTTTTAATTTTTTAAAGACATTAAGTAAGTGGTATATGTTCTAATTTCTCCCATTCACAATCTGATGATGGGCATCTCTTACTTTCCTGCCAGCGCATAATTCCCTCCATTTGTCCCAAGTCCAAAGTCCACACATATAAAATCAGCCGCTGCAAAGGAGCAGGATGTTACAAGAAGCTCACTTTTATCTACCAAGACCAGTGAAATATGAAGCTTGCATGTTAAAAAGCATTAAAACATGTGTCCAAAACCAAAATTGATCCTACCATATGTTTTGAGGCTTTCACCACACAATACCACCAAGTGAGAGCACATTTTCCTGCCTAGGAAGGCAGTTTTTCCACATCAGCTTAGTGCTGCTGTTGCTTCAGCAGGAGCACGTTCGTTGTGCTTCTTCACCTTATTTCTTCGATATGTCTATGTTCACTGCATTTTGTCACTAGAGCACTGCTTCTCAGAGCCTGTAACCTGACCGCTTCCCAGGAAGCCCGTAATAGCAGTCATGCTCTAGCTCATGCTTATCATGTGTGAACCACCACTTCTTTGGGTCTTTGATACTAATTAACCAACCAAATAATAAATTAGATTTAAAGGGAAATCTTTGGGGAGAAATGAACAGATTCGATTTAATTACAATGACGTATCTTGATTATTTTTTTTATTAATATTAAGAATCTGCATTTAAACAAGTAATCTTTGTCCTAATAATTAAGAACATTTGTCCCTACAGGTTATTTCCTGCCTGAAACCGAGGGCTGTTGCTGTGTGAAGGTGGAAAGCTGAGCCAGTGAGAGGGGGAACAGAGACACAGCTTCTCATCACAGCGTTGCCCGCCTCCCACACAGGAATGTGTCTCCTTTGCAACAGGGAAACCTTGCTGCTGATCATTCCAGGATCACCTGCAACACTTCCTTTCACGCTATGAGTATCTGCAAGGGCTCCTGGGGGGAAAAAGCCAGTGGGCATGCCAAGTTTCGGGGATGTTGGGAGGAAAACCTGGAGACTTTCAGGGCAAAGCAATGGAGCAGGACATCCGCGCAGCTCCTCGTCTCCTGCAGTTCCTCTGGCATCTGTGAACTTACAGATGAGCCCCACAGAAATGCTGGGACAAGCAAGAATCTCTGTTCCACTGCCCACTGGCAGATATGACTATTTCTTGCCTGTGAGACTGGAACACCCAAACCCTGCGTGCTTCATCTCTCATCTTTATTTAGGCAAAGATCCCATGTGGGAGATGCGCATGAAAAAACACATAAAAGCATTTGAGCTATTCCCATAAAGCCTACTCTGGTATTCAAGAAGAGGTTGGTCAGACCTTCAGCTATCTGTGCTCCTGAGTGAAGTGGATGGACTCCATGATCTCTCAAGATCCCTTTCAGACCTTCCCCTCTGTGATGATGTTTATAATTATTGGACCATGCCTTTATTTGCACTGTTTCACTAGAATGATACTTACACATTTTGTAAGGAAATGTGTACCATAAAGGCAGACGTATTATAATATTTATTATTGTTGTTGGTGGTGTTATTAGTATTAGTAATAATAATATTGCCTTAAGAACTGCCGAAAGATGGATCATGCCTCCTTAGGAATGTGAACAAAGTTCTTCTGAGGGGCTATTACATCCCAAGAAATATCTGCAACTGACGGAAAGGAACAAACCAGCCACAGCAGAGAAACATCTGCAGAAAAAAATGAACCTATTAACTGCAGCACCACCAAGTGTCAGCATTGAAAATACCACATAACACAAAAATACCAAATTTCTTTGGAACTGTGAGAGTGAACATTTAAATTTGTTGGCACCTAAATGAAAACAGTTTCATTTTTAAAATTTTTGAAAAGCCGTGTCAATATCTGAAACCTGTAAGCCTTCTTCCAAGTGTCAATATGTTACGTTGTGTCAAGGTAATATTACCACTTTCAGAAAAACAAAAAATCCAATTAATGAGGGAATACTTTTAATGGGAATTTAGATTTAAAACTTCTCAACATTTTGAATGGGTTTATAATTGTAATCTACATATGCACAAGCACACACACAACTACCCAGCAGCTGTCGTGTGGTGTGACGTTTGCAAGAGCCACAGCTTTCAGCACAGGTGGGGATTTGCTTCCCTTTACAGGGATGGGCGCAGCACACGGCAACCACTGACGGATGCTATTTCAGTGAAAATCCTCCTCTTTCGTAACTGTGTTATATTATTGCAGGTGTGTCATAGCTCCTTTCTTGTATTAGAGAGCTCAATTGCACCTGGGTCTCAGCAGTCCCATCCTCCAGCCACATGCTGATGTGTCTGGACATCCCCTTGGGGCGCTGGACCAGACGAGACGGGACATTGTCATGGGATCCTGCCAGTGGCTTCAACGGAGCTAGGTACACGTTTTTGCCTTGTCAACAATTGTCAGGGACTACATATCTGTGACACTACCACTTTGCTTTTTCAGGGTATAGTAAGCAAGAACAATGATTGATGGCTTTTTTGATTTCCAAGCAACCTGAGATTCTCAGTTCCTTACTGTTAGCATTTATCTACAGGTGCTTTTGCAGGCTACACAAGACAAGCCAAAGAAGTGTCCTTCTGCTCCTCAGACCTGGCTGTGCTGGTTGATTCGAGATTAAAACCTTCAGCAGAAATGGAGAGACACAACACTTCCAGTTAAAACAAAGACACCCTCATAACCCACGTATATCCATGGTATATTTTGACAGTAAAACAGTAGCTATTTTTTCATTATTTTCATGTGTCCTGGGTTGAGAGACACAGGACTAACTTTTCTTCTAATGCTGGGGAAACTTGCACTTTTAGAAGTCTGAATTTATGAAAATATTTACTTTATAGCCAGCCAGGCTCTGTGGGATTCAAGGTTAGTGTTTTTGAGCCTTGTCAGGTGCAGGGACAAGGAGGAGCAAGGCCTGGGCATTTGACCCAGGCTGGCCAACAGGATTATTTCATACCATGAATGGCACATTCAATATAAATTAGAAAAGTTTGCTGCGTAGCTCTTTCTCCCTTGACGGTGGTGGGTACAGGCAACTCCTTGCCTCAGTGCCAGACCCCTGAGGCCTTCCCTTCCTCCTGGAGCCGTTGCGCTGGCAGTGTCCGCCATTTGCTGTCCCTGCTGGGAGTGCACAGCTTCCTGCTGAGAGAACTGGCTGAGAATAATTCTTGTATATCTTATATCAGTATCGGGATTAACACTGGTTCTTTAGTGTTATTGTTAATTATTTAGTCTTAGTCTATTAAATCTATTTATATTTCAACCCTTGTGTTTCTTTGTGTTCCCCAATTCCCCTTTCCGAGTGGGGAGGGGATAGAATAATTGACTAAACAACAATAGATTGTTATGGGGTTTCTCAAACCATAACATCATGTCCTAATTTGTCTAGTCTGGCACTGCTTGTGCCAGTGCCAGTAGCTGTGCTCGCCCCTGCTGAGCATCTCATCCTTGGCAGAGCTGGGAGAAGGGGGGGCCCCATGTTACCATGGCTTCCCAGCCTGCTCGGCTCAGGGCTGCTCCGGCTGCCACAGGTGCACGTCTTTGGCCTTCTGATTCATTTTATCGCCTTTGGAAATGGGATGTAGGCTCCCAAGTCACTGGTGCAAGTCTGAAAACGTTGCCTAGCTCATGTGTGAAAGTAGAGCTCACGGCCATGGAAAGGAGAACACTGAGGACAAAGTCCCCTTTCAGAGTGCTGTGGCCAGGCAAGATGGGCTGAATGACCATACTCCACACTTTACTTGGGGCCTCCACCCCATGGATGTGCATGGGGGCCTGGAAATAAGCAGCACCTGCTGATTTGCATATTTGTGTTTTCTGGATGTGGATTCCCTATCCTGTTTTTCAGAGACAGATTCAGGCATGGATGTGTCAGCTGGCTTCACGACTACATGAAGCAGGGGCAAGAGTTCTCTCTCCCTTTATTTCTGATATTCCTGATCATAACCATCCTGATCATGATTTGCTTAAAATGCAACCATATACATGCTCCATCCTCCGGTTAATCCCGGTTATCCTAGTGATTTGCACAAACACCAATCCCATGACAAACACACATAACCACATCACTTGTCCTGCTGAAAGCCCTCAGTGAAAAATGGGCAGCATGTAGCACCCACTACTGAATGCTATGTCATAGCAAGCCGTTCAATGGTTAATGGCTACTAAAATGATCGTGTAGACCAAGCACCACCTGCTGCCCAAAAAATTAAGCTCCTTAAATCCACAACTACAAACCGCAAGCTAACTGCATCAGGCTTCGTAAAATAACCTGCAGAAATTCTGTAGTAACCTGCAAATAAATGACTTCTGCAGAATTCCAAACCTTAACACTAGTCCTGACCAAATCCCTGAAATTCATGGCTGCTTTGAAGTTAAATATGAGGCAGTGACATCTATCAGTACTAGCCCTGTCTGGGCTTTGAAAGCACTGCTTCCTACTCTGTAACCAAACATGAACCCTTAAACAGGTAAGATAAAGTGTTGCTTAAGCTACACCAGAATCAAGAATATCACATTAGATTCTCCTCACTTCAGCTTGGTATTTACTTGTATGGCTACCAGAAGACAAGCCT
This sequence comes from Calidris pugnax, assembly GCF_001431845.1. Classification (NCBI taxonomy): domain Eukaryota; kingdom Metazoa; phylum Chordata; class Aves; order Charadriiformes; family Scolopacidae; genus Calidris; species Calidris pugnax. The sequence goes on along the minus strand of NW_015090990.1, from coordinate 12,609,670 downwards.
TGACCCTAACTTTCAGGAGAGCTATCCAAGAGTTCAAGATGAAATCTTTCCTTTGTACCAGCTCTTACTCATCTTTGAGGAGACCTTGCAAAAACATAATGCAAACCTGATCCTGCAGTCCTTGTTCTCTTCTCTGTTCACTTCACAAAAACATAGCAACACTCTTCCTACCCCAAAAATAAGAATAAGGCATGTAGATGCCTGTTCTCAAATGATCTCATGGGCCTTTGCAGCAGGAAAGATATCTCTATAAGCCTTACTTTCACCACGAGAAACTATTTCTGGGATCTATTTTCCTGAACTTGACCTCAACTGCCCTGTTGCCCTGGGTAGTTTGCATAAAACCATTAAATATCTTCAGACCTACCTTCCCTTTACCTCCGGGAGCCTTACACATACAACAGAAAAGATGCCTCCAAATTACCTTTTCCAAACTCTAGAGAGAGTTGCAACTGTCAGCCTACAAGATCTTAAACACCTATGGCTCCTCCAAGTTTAACGAGGCATTCATATATGACTGTACCAATCTCATGACTGCAAAATCCAGCAGAAAACCTGCTTCTGCAGCACTTATTTTCCCAGATCCTAAACTTAACCTTAACCTCAACCCACCCTTTAGATTTATGAAACCTCAAATTTTACAGCTAAAGTGTTTCTCAGGGCCAGTTCACTGCTTATCTCTGAAAAACTTACCAAACAGAGGAGGAGAACATGCCTCTGTGCCCAAACCCTATTTCCCAAACTTGCTTTGTGCTCAGCTTTCCAGGTTTTTCCATCCCCAAGCCAGATGTTGGAATTTTCTGTAGTGCTCTTCAGCCACGACATATTGTACTGCCCTGTCAGGCAAAGGCTGAGATACTCCCCAAGCAGAGGGAAACAATCTTCGAAGTGTCCTGACGGCATTTCTAAAGGGAGGGCTCCCTGTCCCCCGCCGGTGGCCGGGTCTGTGGTGGGTTCATCCCGGCCGCCGGTGGCTTTCCCCGCTGCCCGGGAGATGGAGCTGCGCGCCCGGCTATGCCCGGCGGCTCCCCACCACGGTAACTAACAGCCAGGAGCCCGCATTTAAACATACTGCAATTATCTAAATCCTAATCTGACTGCTTTATGTCGGCTTATTACTTCACAGCAATTAGTTGCGGTGCACGAAGCGCTGCGGGCTGATGGCCGTAGAGCTACAACCTGTCTGCGGCACTACCGTTTCAGGCAGCAGCGGGGCTGAGCTCCCACCAGGAGTAAAGCAGCAGAGGAATAATACTGAAAATACTGTTTTCAGTTGATAACCATCTGAAAAAGAAAGAGAAATTTAGTACGGGAAACGGAAACCACTTTCATGATGATAGCGAAGAAACAAAAGGCGGTATTCAAACCTGAGGGAAAGAGCCCAAATCCAAAAATATACTGAGATTGATTTTTTCAAAAGGTGCACTATATGAAATACAAGATGTTAAAGTTGTTTAATAAGATAAAGATTCAGATGCAACACCATAACTAAACATTAAAATCACATGCAAACATAATCTTCAAAAATCACTTGAAAAATGAAAGCTAAATTTAAAAAAGCACAGAAGTGTTTCACTGAGGCATACAGGAGCTAACATCATTTAAATTAAGCCAGAATAAAACTAGAAGACGTGTTCCTGGAGCACAGAGAAAACCCCAAACAAGAATAGATAACGTATAAGAAATTAATAACAGATGGACCAACTGGAGGATTGTGCTCAATGTAATTAACATTAGTACTTACTGGTAACGGTTAATGGTCCTATACCATCACATATCCCAAAACAAAGCCTGATCAGGGATGCATCAAAAGGCATGAAGTGAACCCTGAGGCTTAAGTGCCATTTGGATCATATTGAAGACATTTTCATCAGTCTTCATGAGAAGCTACAGCTATTGGAGAGAAAGATATGAACAAGTTTCCGTCTTGTAATCTGTAAATTTTCTGTAATAGCTACCATTTTCCAACCAAAATATTATATATAGTTAATTTCTTCTTGTCTGTCTCTAACTGCTACTGACTCTGAAGGATTTACAGCCCTCCAGCTCTCATTCAATAGTAAGAACCTATCTGAAATCACTGCTTTGCATTTTAAGACAGGAATATGCTTTTACTGAAATTCAACATGAAGCCAAAGAAGTCTTTAATATATACCAGATATGACTTTAAAAGGTGAAAACATTCATGTCACTAGAAAAGCCTTTGTACTTTTTAGTAAAGTTTAAAAAATATGTTTCCATGTGAAGTTGAAGGATTGCCTTTTTTCTGTCAGAAATACAGCTTTATTCAAAGTGACTTGATTGTCCAGTCAGAAAACAGCAATTATAAATAATAATTCCCAGAAAAAACATTTCTTTCTTTCTTTCTTATAAGGTCCTGTATTTGAAAGCTCAGCAGTGTTGTAGTTTGGTAAGAGGACTTGCGAAAATGGCAATGTGTTTGTAGGTTATAGGCAACCTAAGACAGCATTCACCAGGTATGATGGTGTGGCGCTGTGCTCTCCCTGTTTTGCTCCTCCACAACGTCAGTTGTGATAACTTGTACCTGGATTTTGGGGGATGGCTGGCAACACAGTCAAAATACTGTCTGGAGCGGGAACCTAGAAATTTTGTCGCATGAGAATATGACTCTAGGTCAATTATCTTACTGTACAAATAGCGGACAGCCCAAGAGCCCTTAGAGCTCTCCTGTATGGCAGCGGCTGCACGCCAGGATCTCCCCTTTGGTGAGGACACTTGCTTAAGGCTCTACTCCTCGAGGTTGAGAGATTCCTTGCCGCAACAGATTCTCGGTAAGTGACTAACAGCATGCTAAACTTTGAAATCTTAGCTCAGTAATGTAAAGGATTGATTGCGCATATATAATCCTTTAGACATAAACCGTTGACCAAGTCTGGGACTAGGACTGGATCCAGCAGCACCTAGACTCCTCTCTGAGAAGGAGTTTAGAAAGCAAGGGGGTCCTTTCTGAACCTCGTGACTCAACGGGAGGGTCTCCCTGACAGCTTGTCTGACCCTGTCCTCTATGCAGTAAATAATAGAGTGTGCCTTGACATCAAATCTCGTAAAACACTATCGCATTTACTACTGGTTTTATCACACTTACTACTGATTTTGTTAAGTCACTGTTTCACCTTAATAAATATTTCACTACTTCACTCTAACTAGTGAAGTTAATCACTCCGTCCGCGACAGATGGTTGGCTGACTTTCAGCCTCTTCAACATTGTGCTTGAGAATAAAATGAAAAAAAAAAAAAAAAAAAAAGCCTTTCCTAAAAGCAAGTGTTATGCAGGAGAGGTACCTTTTGAATTCTTTTATATCCACAAATTCAAAACCAGTTTGTGAACCTGTTTTCCTATTCCTTGGGCCTACCTGTAGGACAGGGTTTTTCAGTGCCATCTTCTGGTGGCATGATCATCAGGAAGACCGTGGCATTGAAACTGATGTAGGGGTGAGAAGATGAAATGTAGACACAGATACTTATTTCTGGCAAAAAACAGAATGACACAATTTGGTGGCAGATTTCTTTTCTGCATGATTTGTATAGTTTGTACCACGCATTGTTATCCATTGTACATACACATACACATCTACATAAATTAATTTCCTTATAAACAAATAAATGGAGCACATGAAGCATTACTACTTCGCATCTAAAACATGTGAGAAAGATTTTCATTCAAACAAATGCAAATGTGAAAATAGCTTCTTAAGGGGAGTAAGCTTGATTCTTTTACCATCAAATAAATACTTGCTCTATTTGGCACACAACAAAAGGACACTCCCATCTTCTCTGCTAGAGAAAACATACTTTTTACAAAGGAGAAGAGAACAGGGCCTTTATCAACACTTCATTTGCTGACTTACCAGCAACCTGTGCCATCTTCAAGGATATGTGTGCTGAGATGAACTGAGGACAGAGCTGGACAGAAAGGAAAACTTATGCTCAGATATTTCTGCAGTTCCAGAGCAGAACTGAGCGTCCATAGACAGAATCCTGCTCCCATGTATGGATAACACAGTCCTGGATGACAAACAGAGGAGACCATTCTGGAGACACCAATGCTATTTCTGTGCGTGTCGATGGCCCCTGCAGACCACGGAGCACAGTGGTACCTTTCTGCACATTTTAATTGTGCAAGGCAACTAGCAGCTGCTGCAAATTGGAGACATTCTTCATCTCCTCTAATTTATTTGGAAAGTTGATTGGGAATGCAGTAGGTAAATGAGCACAGAAATGGTTTTAAGTTACCTTGTTTCGTTGCCTCCCCCACTCCTCCCACTCATCTGCACAGCGCTGCCCTCATCACCATTCATCTCGCTGCCACAGCAGTAATACGCCTAAGTGAACTTCTGTACAGGTGCTCCATTTCCTTTCTATTGCCTGTATGAAGCAAAATATTTGATCAAATTATTTTTTTCACTTCATTTCATATTCTAATACCCATATTTCATAGAAGGCTTCTTTTCAGTCCCTTGTAAACAATCTCACATCATGGTCAAGAATATTATCTCCAATTTGCATTTTAATGCAAAGAAATGAAGATGTGTTCTCTTGCAGTTAGCAAGAAACAAAACCAAAAAAAAGCCTTGCTTAAGTTCATTGTGTTTAACATAAAGCTTGCTTAGCAATCCCAGGCATTTAAAGAGAAGTTTTCTTCTGTTTATAGAAAGGGTTCATAGAAAATACTATATTTTGTAATCAAATAAATGTTAGCATTAAAGTTAATAGAAACAAGACTCTGATGGTTGAAAGTGATTGCATATTGATCATGTTGGCTGCGCCCTGCAAGGAGGAGTTTGCTGCAGAAGTGCAAGAAGTGCTGTGTCACTAGTGACAGATCCTGAACGCCACCTTCCCTGAGTCTGATATTGACTCTTGCATGTTTCTTCCCAAATATCAATTACAGAACCCCCTCCAATGTGGTGTAAAAGACCATCAGTACCTCCCTGGATATTTTCTTCTCCCTGGATATTTTCTTCCCCATGGAACTCGCTAGTTTGATTTCTGACTGAAACAATACTGTTGCCCACATGAAGAAAAGCTACCATCTCTTCAAACTAAAATTGTAGATCTAACCAGGCTCGTGCATCTGTTCTTCAGAGTGAACAAGCGCAGGTGACACATGAGGGTGAACTTGGAGTGAGAAGAAAACATGTTACAGATGGACAGTGCAGTGGGTAGGATGACATGGGGTTAAGCCATCCTTGCTGAAGATATCTCAAGGATCAGCCGTTCAGAGATCCAAGCTAGGATAGGCAGGAATTCCCTTCTGCCATGGCTGATTCCTACAAAGCTAAAAACAAGGAGAAGAACAGAACAATGTAAACATAATAACCCAGTGTTCCCATACTGGACCAGAACGAAGGTTCACCTAGCCTGCTAATCATATTTCCAGCAGGCCCATCCCGGATGGTTCAGCAAGGAGGAAAAAATGGCTCAATGCAGTACCTCATTGCAGCAGAAAAAATGAGGCTCTCCTCCCACTCCCTTTTCCCCTCTTCCCCTTTATTCTGCTTCTGGCTGCGCATTCCTGCCCCTTACCACACACTTGTGGAGGGGTTTGTCAGGTCTTCCATGAAGCCAATGTAACCTGTTCAGTGAGGAGGAGTTTTCTAAACTGAATCTCGAGGCACCACATCTGGTTCAGGAGATGGAGCAAATTACACTGACAAGAGCAAAGGGAAGAGAGAAACAGAAAAGGCGGCAGAGGGAGTGAACTCCCCTGCCTTAAGCAGCAGCAAGCTGTTACATTTGTCTGACTGCACATGAAAAGACAGCAAAACTGGAGTGTTTATCTATTTCAAAAGCTTGGTGAAATAATGCCCTGCTTCTAGGGGTGTAGACTTGTGAGCTGGAAGATGTGCAAGTAACCACACTAGTTTTAATGAGATCCCTCACGTGCTTGACATTAAACATACACCTATATTGTCACATTGGGGATCATTTTATCAGAATTAAGTCCTTAATCGAGGGTAGGAATAGAACAGGGCTGTCGACAGATATCCAAACTGGCTCTGCAGTGCTTTTACTTTCACTTCACAGCTCTTACACACATTTATTCACAACAGCTATTGAATGAGCTGCCCCAAAATTTCAACAGATAATTTGAAATCAAGACGATCCAAGAAACTTCTAACTACTTACTTGTGTATAGTAGAAGAAATGTGCTTCTTGTGATTCTTGCTACTGTCAATCTTGAAACTGTGGTTAAATACAAACAAACAAACAACAAAAAAAACAACAACAGAAAAAACAGCTGACAGTTGCTTTTGAATTCTGGAGTGATTTTTATTTTTTTCAATGAGTTTTCTCCCCTAAATCAAAATCAACATGGACAACTTAAATCTACATATTCCTTCCAAAATCTTCATTTTGGAAGGAATATGTAGTCCTTCTATTTACTGATAGCTTTGCAGAGCACCAGTCTACCTAGAGATGACACAGATACAGAAGAACTGCAGATGATACTTTGAAATAGATCCTTAAAAATACATCTTAACAGTATACTCTATATTTCTGCCTCCACCAGCAATTCCAGTCAATTTTAAAAAATGGTAAGTCTCATTCTCCGTTGCCCTGCTGTTGGCTTTAAGGTTTTCTGTGTTGCCAAAAAGATTCTGCCAAATACCACAGCAAGAAATGCCAGGATAAATGTCCTGAAATGCGAAAAACAGATACTTGTTCTCCACTGCTTTGTATTTCCTGTTGTCAAATACAGCTCTGCAAGCCACCTGAAGAGTGATCAGGTGAGAATTCTCCACTCCTGTCAGAAGGGTAGGTTTAACACCTCCTTTCAACCACGTCTGTGCTCTGCAAAACAGTAAAGAGGAGGGTTATTTATGTGTTCTTGTACAAGTGAACATAAACAAGTGGATGCTCTAGCAAACTGACAATAGACTACTAACAAAGGGCCAGATGCTCTTATCCTCTTACAAGGGTGAAGAGGGACAAAACGAGTAAATATTTATATTATCATAGTGGCATGAAACTGGAGCTCAGTTGTGGAAGAAACACTGATTTACCAGCATGTTCCTCCTCTCTTGGGAATCCATATAAACCAAGTGAAGGTTCAGCAGTGAGAAAAAAATTCTGACGAAAGGACTAAGCCAGATGAGAGAGCTCCAGTTTTTCAGGATGTACTTTTCTCTGGGCTCAGAAGATGACTAGCAAAGAGCCGTGTTTTCCTGGGCAAAAGCCACCATAGATAAATACGAAAGGTCTACCAGAGCACATGAGAAAAGTTTATGTGCATCATGGTGAAGCCTCAGCACTAGCACTTCAGAAATCTTCTCTCCCTTTGGGACCTCTCCCTGCAAGATGATTTCAGCCAGAACTTCCTTAGCTGTTGTGTCACTGGCTGCTCCTGCCGTAACTCCACCAAGGACAGCCTTCCTCCAAAGGGCACCTGGCAGGCTACAGTGTGTAGGTCATTCCCCATCTCCTGTTTTTTTCCAGCTTGACCACCTTTATCCCACAATTACTTAATGTCAATGGTCATCAGTTCTCCTACACTGGACACCTGAACGAGGCTTGCAAGCCTCAAGTGCTTGGACCCCTGTGTATTCCCTACTGAAAGATCACAGAAAGCTAATTTTACACAAGAACTTACAATACAATAAAATAGTTTGCATTTCTGGCATGTTTTTGATCCTAAAGGACACTTGCTTTTGAGAGTCCTTGGAATGTGACTGCAGGTTATTTCTGTCTATGCTGTGCTTGGTCTCAGTTCTAGGATCTTTACTATGTCCATAACTCGTTTAGGTGAATGGTAAAATTGCCCCCAGCCAATGAAGGGCAATAGAACCGCACTCTCTGCAGGAACTGAGAGAAGAACAAAGATGCTTTTTGCATGACAAGATGTCATCTCTTCAGTGCATCTCTGGAGTGAAAGAAGGCAAGCAAAGCGTGTTGTCTGATGCTCGTCCCGTCCCTTGTGGATAAGAGATTAAGACACCACCTTGAGATGCAGATAAAGAGCACATTATGTGTTGGTGGAGTGTTGGGGACAGCACACTCATAGCTGGGGTATTTAACAGCCCAGGAGAATCTCTGAAAAGCAATCATACGTGATGACACGGACTCCTGAGCATTTCCTACACTATTATGAAATACCAGTGGCAACCATGGGGATAAACTGGGAGTGATAACAGGGATGGCAGAGGAAGGCAAGCACTCAAAATGTGGTGCTGTATATAAAGAAGAATATCCCCACATATACTTACAATGCCTAGCAAGAATTGTTCTATAGCTGTGGAGGTTACACTGTACTGTGTTGGAGAAGTGATTCTCCATCATGCCCAGCTCACTGCAGAGCCCTTACAGCACAGGCCCAGGTGTGAACTCACTCTGAGAGGTAAAAACAAAGCTGCATTATGTAATAAGATTTAATGATTATTTGAATCTCTTTTTTCCATCCCTGTGGATCATTGATTTAACCTTCCTTGTTTTGTTCTTGGAATATTGCTAAAACAAGTTATCATGTTCTGAAATTAATCAGGATCATTTTTTGTGTAACCCTGTAAAAGCGTTTCGATTTCTGCTTTCTCTCTTCAATAACAGAAAGCTAACAGAGCCAATATCTTTGCTAGGAACTGCAAAATATTTGCAAAATGTTCAGATTGCACAGCCATAGGGAACAAACGTGTAAGCTATTATGTGCATAGCCTGGGGTTCAACCCTTATTTTCTCTCAGAGGAAAACAAAAGCAGACCTTTTAAAGCCACCACTAAGGAGATTTCTATTTAGAGAATATGCAATAACTCATATTGAGACAAGATTTTAATCTCAGCAAAGCTTTGGATAATCTGCTGGCACCTGTGTTTGCTGCTCTTCCACCCCATTGCACTGCTTAAACTGAAGGCCAAAGGCCGGATCCTGCGAGTTGGTTTGTGGCCGTGGTCCTGCTTACGTGAGGGATAGTCTTGGCAGCAGACAGGCAAAGCTTTTTCAGCATCTGTCCCCAAAAGCATCACCTATGAGGAAATGACACCAGTGTCATCTTCTTTTGTATTCCTTTGGAGCCTCTTATTCTTTTCACCAAGTACTGCACTAGTCAACTTTATTTGTCATAGTACATATCACACAGATAGAGTATGCTGACTTGCTTGAGGAAAAGGTGTGAAGTACTGACAAGTCTGTCTGAGGGGAAAAGGTAGAAAGGTATTATCTAGGAAGATTTTTGAAAGAACTGGGAAAGGTTTCTCAGATCTAGATCAAAGATACTGGACACATCAGCCTGTGTGTGCTCTGGAGATGATTTTATAGTGGATTCATGATATGAGCAAGTGGGGACATTTTTTGGTGCTATGTAGATACTAATGCAGATACTGTGGAGTCTTGCTGCTGCTGAGGTCTCTGTACCTGACTAAGATATGAACTCCAGTTAACAAATGGCACATTTGTAAGAGTTCAATCTCTGCAGCTCAACGAAAGAAAAAAAAAAAGTAAAAAAAAATAGTGGGTTTATGTATGATAATTTGAGCATGCAGCGAATGGAGCTGTAAAAGGAGATCGTGTGTCTGGGCATCGAAAAGAAAAGAAAAAATCTTCGTCTGATGCATCTTACATGGGTTTCATCCTCTTAAAAATGAGCATTATTCATTTGAAAGCGTTAAAAATAACATCAGATTTCTCTCCTTTGATTCTGTGATTCATGCTTCCCATTTTAAAGTCTGCACCCTGTGAAGAGGAGTGCATTATCAAGTAAAGGAAAGAGGCTTGCCAGGGACAGAAGGTAATTTCCCGTAGCAGGTGCGTACAGCAGGTGGTACGCAGTGTACCTGCAACGAAAAGGTAGATTTAGGCTAAGATTTTATTTAATATGGAAAACTTATTGCATCCTGAGCCACTACTGGGGACGTGCCAAAAATTGTGTCTGCAGCATGATTTATTACGTGAAAATACCACCGAACTAATCAGTGGAGTTACTAATTAATACAAATCTGCATTTTTGCATAAGCAATTAGTGCAAAGAGAGTGCAATGAAAGAGGAAGTTTGACTCATTTAATCTCAGTGTCTATTCAAGCGGAAAGACCCACTAGGGCAAGGCACTAGGATCTACATTTGGATTTTTTTTCCTTTTGATTAGTTAAAGGAACTAAAAGGTCAAATTATCAATATTTAATTCAAATGGAAATGCATTTGTTCAAGAGGAAAGAAAACACTTTATTTAAACAAGGTGGGACTCTGGGGGTAAATGCCTGGATCAAAAATAATTAGATTTTGCAGTTACAACAGCATCTAAATCCCGTCTGATAAGAATCCTTTTTCTTAATAACAGAGGTGGTTTGACACTGATAGCAAAGACCGCTGATGTTATTTAAACTCCAGCTCAGGCGGTAGCTGGCCTACCAATATAATTTAGACATTTGCTTTAATGATACGTACTTCTCTGATTTGTTCGGGTTTTGTTGTGTTTTTTTTTTTAATCAATTTGAATTATATTTTAAATCTATTGTGATTTCCTAATTGTGTGCACTTGCCTAAAAGAGTAATTTAAAAAGCTGATAATTAAACCTTGGTGGTGATGTATTTTCCATTAACTAAATAGAAGTTTACATTTATAGAATTAAAACAACAACAGCATTTATCTAACGGGGAAAAGCTCCATAAAATTAATACACTGAATCTGAAGGGAGGGGAAAAAAAAAAAGAGCAGAAAGGCACCTTAATCATCGGTACCAATTTCGAGCCCAGCTGTACGTCTATCCTAGAGAGCAGTCTGCGCGATGCAGGCGCACCCCAGCCCCAAACCGGTACCCGGGCGGTGTTTTAAAGCGTTTTTCCCCCTCGGCCGTGTCCCAGCCCGGCAGCCGGAGCTCGCTGCCGGTGGCTCGGAGCGGTGCGGGCAGCCTGCGGTGCGGTTACCCGCTCCTCCCGACCCCCCCTCTTCGGGCCAGGGGCGAGCGGGGGACCCGGGCTAACCCTAACTGGGTTATCTCAAACCCTAACTGGGTTATCACAAACCCTAACTGGCCCTGACCAACCCCGCCGCCCCGTCGTGCGGCGGGATGGGATGGGATGGAGGGGCCGCGCCGAGCGGGGCCGGGGAACTGGGCGGGCGGGAAGGGACACTTTCCCTTCTTTTTTTTTCTTTATTTTTGGTTTAGGATAACCCCTCGGGCTTTCTGCGGGAGCCCCGCTGGAGAGGGAGGGAGCGGGGAACGCGACAGCGAAAGGAAAGAGCGCGAACAGCCCGGGCTGCTCAGGCAGTAAATCACTCGCTAAATTATAAGCGCGGCTTCCTCTCTCCAATAGCTTTAAGCTATTTGGGGAGGCATCCTTTTCCCGCACTCTCGCAGGTGCAATATGAATCAATTATCTTAATTAAGATAATGCCGCAAACCCAAGAGATTTCCTCGGGAGCGGATTTCACGCTCCGGACAACTGTAAGGCGTTTCCACAGCGCTGCTTCTCCCCCCCTCCCACCACCCCATTCCCCCCCAACAATCTCCCCCCTCCCCGGCCCGGCCGGGCCAGGAGGGCTCAGCCTC
>NW_015090990.1:12596101-12598124 GCF_001431845.1 Calidris pugnax | reverse complement strand
CAGGAAGAAAAAGAAAAGGAAAAAGAAAAAGAAAAAAAAAAGAAAAAGGAACAAGGAAAAAGGATAAGAAAAAAGGAAAAAGAAACAAAGAAAAATAGAAGGAAAAAAAAAGAAAAAAGAAAAAGAAAAGGAAAAGAAAAAAGAAAAAAAAAAAAAAAGAAAAAGAAAGGATTCGGGGGAGGGGGGGATAATAAGCAGAAGCCGAATTAGAAGCCAGATGGAGAAGGAGGAGTCTGTAGGTCAGGGGGAAAAAAAGAGACGCTTGGAGCGATAAAATCGAGGGGCTGGGGGAAGAGGAGAGGCAGGGAAGGTGGGAAACCGGAGCCGCAGGGCCAGGGGACGGCCCGAGCGGGGAAGGCAGAGCCGGCTGCGGGGAGATGCGGGAGGAGAAGCGGTGCCGGAGCGGCGAGAGGAACGGGAAGGATGCAGCCGGCGCGGCAGAGCCCGGCCGCAGGCGGAGGGCAGCGCCGGTACCCCGCCCCGACGGGCTGCCCCGGGGAGCGCTTCGTACCTGCCGGCCCGGCTCCTCCACGGCCACGCGTGTCCCCCCTCGCCCAGCGCCGCCTTGGGTGGAACCAGCCCTCCCCCCCGGCGCCGGGCTCGGCGGGCTTTAAGCCCCTCTGTCCGACTGCCTGGCTCTTTATTTGTCTATCTACTTATCTGTCTATCGACAATTTGTTGAATGTATTTTGTTCTGGGGGAAGCGGACCGTGCTGAACACGTCCAGAGCCACACGAGCATCATCCCACAGCTCCCACCGCTCCCGGGGACTCGGGTCGCTGCCGCCGCCCTCCTCCCGGTGCTTTTGCCCAGTGGTTCCCCAGCGCCCCGCACGCCGGGTGTATTCCCAGTGCCTCCCATCCAAACGCGGGTGACATTTTCCAGCAGCCGAGGCAGGGCTGGCTCAGCCCCATTCCTCTCCCGCGCCCTCAAAACCTCTTCAAACCTCACCCGCTTCCAAACCGACCCCCCTCCAGCAGCGCGGCCCCGGCCGCACCACGTTAACGGGGTCCGTCGCACTCCCGAGGGGGCGGCCGGCCCGGGACACGGGCATCCTCCCGTCCCGCGCCTGGGGGGCACCTCCGCGGGCAGAGAGGGGTTCGACACGGGCAAGGACTGCCGTTAGGTGGGAAAGCACCGGCGCTGCCCTCCGGGCCGGCCACAGCCGCCGGTGACCCGAGCGTGGCCCGCTCCAACCCGGCCCGGCGGCACACACCGCGCTGCCGTGCCCCGCTCGGCGGGGAGAAACCGGGCGGCTTGGAAATGAACAAAACGCAGCCGGTTGCCCTTCGTATTCGATTACCGAGGAGGCAAACATCCCTCGGAGCCCCCTCCTGCCGCCCCGCCAGCCCCGGGGCTATGTAGGTCACCAACGGGAGCGAAACGTTTTAAAAATAACCCGACCTGGAAAAATATCTTTCGCGTCGGTCTCCGCGGGGCGGAATTATCGGTTTCGCGTTTAAAGCCGCGTGAGGCGAAAATAAATGATTTCTTTTATTTTCTTTTTATTGATTAAACCTCCGGATAACGCGTGCCGACGGCAAAGCTCCCCGGGGAATCAGGCAAGGGGGAAGATGTCCCTCGCTAAAGCGCACCTCCCGGAGCCGGCGGCGCTCGCAAACTCCGCCGTAGAGACGTTTAAAGACTTAAAAAAACATCGCACCGGCATCTTTCACCCAAACTCCCCCGTTAACCGGCGGCATTTCCACCAAAAAAAAAATAAAAATAAAAATAGCCCATCAAACAAACCAAACGGGGGGAGCGGGACCAGACGGCGGGACGCACCGAGGGGCGCCGCAGCCCCGGGACGCCGCTTCCCCCACCCCTAGCACCGGAGAACCCCCCGGGTGCCCGTGGCGGCGGGGAGGACGGGAACAGGGAGGCTCCGGGGGCCAAAAGCTGCTCGGGGCGGGGGGGGTGGATGGCGGCGGGGACCCGCGGAGGCCGCACCCCGGAACAATGGGAACAAAGCGCCTCCGCGGGTCGGGGAAGGCGATCCCCCTCCCGGCGGCGGCGGGGGGGG
>NW_015090990.1:12591611-12595685 GCF_001431845.1 Calidris pugnax | reverse complement strand
GCTCCGGAGGGGCGGGTCCCGCCTCTGCCGGAGCGGCGTCGGTCTCATGTTGTCGTTTGCGGTCGCGGGAAGCGGCGGTCGTTCCTGCCCGGTGTGTGCCGGCAGCTGGGTGTGCGCACACCTGTATCCATCCGTCCGTCCATCCATCCATCCATCCGTCCATCCATCGACACATATATATATATGCGTATATATAGAAATATAATGTGCTGCCATGCATATTTATGTAAATGTATATGTGCTTCCATACTCATGTGAATATATATATGTGCGTCTGTCTACACACACGCATATTATATATGTCTGTGTGCTTCCACCTATACACCTCCCAACTTCCAGCTCCCTCCCCTGCGCGGCGGATGGCCGCCGGGGTCTCCCCGCAGGCTGCGCCCCGGCAGGCGGGCGGGCGGCATTGTTCCTCCCCGGTGTGCCCGGTGCAACCGGGGGGGCGGTCGCAACCCCTCACGAAGGGCCGCCGCGGGGAGCGGGGGGAGGATGCCCCGTCTGCGGCGGAGGGGATGGCGGAGACGGAGAGCCGGGGCTGGTCCCGCACCTGTTACCGCGGGCGCGGACCGCGGAGCGCCGCCGCTCGCCGCTTCGCCAGGGGCAGCCGGCGGCAGTCCCGGGGACGGCGGCGGGTCTGGGGGAGGCTCGCCGGGAGGTCGGGGGAGCCGGTGTCTGGCGCTCGTCGGGGCGGCGCGGGAGCCCCGCACAAGTCGGCGGAGAGCGGCGGGGACAGGCGTCACGGGCGACCGTCCGTCCCTGTGGGTGTCCTGTGCGTCCCCCTCCCCTGCCTTCCCCCTGCCACGATTCGGCAAATGTACTTTTTTGTATTTTTTGGTTTTTAAAAAAGCCCCGCTTGCTCCGTCCGCGCCGTGCCGCTTGGGCTGCCTCCCGCACATGTAATCTGCTTATATTCCCCGCTAATATCAGCGAGTTACATAATGGCATTTGAACATATGTCAACTTAATTATACGGGAGGACCACGGAGACAACTAAAAGTTTGCGCTGGCACCGTGGGGAAACCGGGGCTTCCCTCGGGAGGGACGGGGGGGGGTCTGTGTGACGGGAGGGGGAGCGGGTAGCTCAGCGGGTGCTGACACGGCTCTGTTCTCTCTCCTCGACGGCGCAGAGGCTCACCATGACCAAGTCGTACAGCGAGAGCGGGCTGATGGGCGAGCCCCAGCCCCAGGGGCCCCCGAGCTGGACGGACGAGTGCCTCAGCTCCCAGGACGAGGAGCACGAGGTGGACAAGAAGGAGGAGGACCTGGAGGGTCTGCACGCCGAGGCCGAGGAGGACTCGCTGCGGAACGGCGAGGAGGAGGACGAGGAGGACGACTTGGACGAAGAGGAGGAAGAAGAGGAGGAGGAGGAGGACGACGACCAGAAACCCAAGAGGAGGGGCCCCAAGAAGAAGAAGATGACCAAGGCGCGCATGGAGCGGTTCAAGCTGCGGCGCATGAAGGCCAACGCCCGGGAGCGCAACCGCATGCACGGCCTGAACGCGGCCCTGGACAACCTGCGGAAGGTGGTGCCCTGCTACTCCAAGACGCAGAAGCTCTCCAAGATCGAGACCCTGCGCCTGGCCAAGAACTACATCTGGGCGCTCTCCGAGATCCTGCGCTCGGGCAAGAGCCCCGACCTCGTCTCCTTCGTGCAGACCCTCTGCAAGGGCCTCTCCCAGCCCACCACCAACCTGGTGGCCGGCTGCCTGCAGCTCAACCCGCGGACTTTCCTCCCGGAGCAGAGCCAGGAGGTGCCGCCACACGTGGCGGCGGCGGCGGCGGGGGGCGGCCCGTTCCCGGCCCACCCTTACCCCTACCAGTCCCCGGGCCTGCCCAGCCCGCCCTACGGCACCATGGACAGCTCCCACCTCTTCCACCTCAAGCCGCCCCACGCCTACGGCGCCGCGCTCGACCCCTTCTTCGAGAGCGGCCTGGCGGAGGGCGCCAGCCCCGCCTTCGACGGGCCCCTCAGCCCGCCCCTCAGCGTCAACGGCAACTTCTCCTTCAAGCACGAACCGGCCGCCGACTTCGACAAGAGCTACGCCTTCACCATGCACTACCCCGCCGCCGCCGCCGCCGCGCTGGCCCCCGCCCACGCCGCCATCTTCCCGCCCGCCGCCGCCGCCGCCTCCCGCTGCGAGATCCCCGTCGACGGCCTGGCGCCCTACGAGGGGCACCCCCACCACGAGCGGGTCCTCAGCGCCCAGCTCAACGCCATCTTCCACGACTGAGCCTCCTCCCCCCCTCCCCGACACTCAACCCCCCCCCGACGCCGCCCCTCGGCGAGCCCCGTCGCCCGCCGGTGGCCACCGCCTTGTTTACAGGGGGCAGCCCGGCGGGTCCCGCCGCTGCCTTCGGGGGCCGCCGCGGCCCCGCTCACCTTCTGTCTCGCTTCTGCCCCTCGGGGCGAGGCTGTAAATCCGGGGGTAGGGGCACCGGCATCGCGACAATTACCTGATCGGGATGACACACACACAGAAAAAAAAAAAAAAAAAAAAATCGCGACAATTACCTGATCGGGATGACACACACACAGAAAAAAAAAAAAAAAAAAAGATGATCACAAGCAATAATTAGGATCTATGCAATTTTTAAACTAGCGATGGGCCAATTACAAAATATATATGAAATCTATATTTTTCAACCAACGTTTTACTACTTGTTACCTTTCCCATGCTGAATTATTTTGTTGTGATTTTGTACAGAATTTTTAATGACTTTTTATAACGTGAATTTCCTATTTTAAACCATGCAGCTTCATCAATTTTTATACATATTGGAAAGGTAGAATTATATCTAATTTATACAAAATAATTTAACTAATTTAAACCAGCAGAAAAGTGCTTAGAGAAGTTATGTTGCCTTAGCACTTCTTTCCTTTCAAATAGTTGAAGAAGAAAAAAAAAATGCACAATCCGGGCAATTTCTTTCCCATTAAAGTCTCTTTTTTATTGTTTGGATTTTTTTCTTTTCTTTTTTTTTTTTTTTCTTTTTCCTTTCCCCCCCTACAACAAGAACCAGATCCCCTAGGTCTTGAGAAGATATAAGAACGAGAGACTTTTATTTTCTATTAAAACATATCAATTCAACACATTACTTGCACAAACTTGTATATAAAGATTATAAGCAAATGCCAACACCCTTTTTAAATCGAAAGCTGCTTGACTATCACATACAATTTGCACTGTTTCTTTTTAGTCTTTGAACCCCTTGGCATTCCGTGGTTTGGGTTTTTTTTTTTGGTTGGTTTTTTTTTTTTTTGAAGAGAACTTGAAGATGTTAATGTTTCCAGGCGATATAAATGCATGATTTTATACATGTTCACACAATCCGTGGTTGTCATACGCTCATCTTATAAATCGGAACCTAAAACTAATCAGGTTGTTAAAGTCGGGCTATATACCTATTGTAGTCGATTAGTACGGTAGCTTGAAACAAATTCAAACCATTTAATCCGTAATTAGAACAATAGCTATTGCATGTACAATGCAGTCCAGAATAAGTGCTGTTTGAAATGTAACGCTGGTTCAACTGGAATCAATCTGTACTGTAATTTTGTTTGTAATCCTGTATATTATGGTGTAATGCACACTGGGAATTTAGAAAAACATCCATCCTTTGGCAACAACATAGTATTGAACATTTGGTCGAATGTTGCATTTCTCCTTAAATGTGATTATTTTTTTTTTCTTAGTGTAAGTAATTCCTATGGGATTATTGTTTTATTCGAATAGCTCATGAAAGGTGCGACACTTATTATTTGTAGAATAAAATTGGACTAAAAAAAGAGCACGGATTCTCTCCTTACCGTGAGGGGTTTGTGGGGAAGGGTGTGTGTGTGTGTTGTGTTCGTTTGCTTGTAGCGAGCCCGGCCATTTGCAATGCTGATTTGGTGAATTAGGGAAACGGGGACAGAAACGCGGGTTCTCCCCCCAGAGCCGCGGCTGCCGGTTCGGGCAGCGCCGAGGGACCCGCGGGTGGGGAAGGGCGGGGGCTGCCGCCCACCCGCGGCTCTCCCCGCTCAGCCCACGGGCCCCCTCGGGACCGGCACACCGGGAAGATGCCGTT
>NW_015090990.1:12583310-12591601 GCF_001431845.1 Calidris pugnax | reverse complement strand
GCCCCCCCCCCCCCCCGCCCCGACGCGAAACATGTGTTTCTTTAATCTTCACTGATTATTCTGGGGCTTAAGAAACCCGGAGACACAACCTGCGGGACAGCAATTCCCCTAATGACCAGTCACAATCATCAACAGGTCTCTGCCTTCGACGGTCAGAAGCGGATTTAAGAGGTTCCCTGAAACACCGTATAGGAAGCCTGTCACAAAACTATTCCTATTTCCCAAACATTTCACTTAAACCCAGCCGAAAATGGCCAGGCTGTCCTGTGGCTGAGGGTATTTGTGTTTGCTTTTCCGCGAGAAATCAAGTTACTGACGGCTGTTTTAAAGGCGTTTATAGCCACAGAAACCCAACGAGGAAGCGCTGCAAACCTGGGTTAGCACCTTCACGGCCGATCTGTCGTGCTAAAAACCCGCTGGAATTGCTGGGTTTGGCAATTCCTGGGTTTGGCAGCATCTCCCCCCCTGCCCCAGCTCCCAGCCCCACACCAGGAACTGTTGCTGCCTCTGAAAAGGAAGAAAGCAAAAGGCAACTTTTCAAGTAGCCGGTTAACCTTCCCCATCAGCGGCCAGGCAGCTAAACGTACCCCAGATAACCCGAGGCGGGGAAATGAATGGCGATTTTTCAGATAAAATGGAAAAAGCCGACCCAGGCTCGCTCGCCTTTTGGTTGTGCGCCTTCTTAAACCTAAGGATTCTTCTAGTCAGGCAAGGGGCAGCTCACATGCCACCATCTTTTATTCAAAGGCAGGCACAGATGTTCCTTCTGCAGGGGAGGTTTTAATTTATGAAAATGATATTGTTTATGCATGAATGCACTCTGCATAACACACAGTACTTCCATCTGATGAGAGAAATACCACAGAACCAGTGCCAATGTCAGGAACATATTCTGCAAATTTAGTCGCTTAAATGTTTAATGAATATTTGGAAGGCATTTCCAAACCACAAGAAACCTTTTCAATTACCTTTTCTTTTTCCGTGGTTAATAACAAAATCCAACTCCTCTAGCCAATGCAATTTACTTAAAAGATCTACCTAGGTTATCTGAACGTTTGCTACTGTGATACTTTAGAGAAAATAATATTTTAATGTTATGAGCAACCTAATAAGGAAAATTAATTAGGCATCTTGGTAACTAGAGGCTCCATTTTACAAATCACTTGTGAATTTTGTTATTTCAATTAGTTTAGTGCTTTTTTTTCCCCTCACCCTCATAAAATATTGGAGATCTTCCCCCACCCTCCACCCTTTGCTGATGCTTCCATGATATTTAGTTTTTCTTGCTGTTAATATCGAGCCAAATCTTAAAATCTCTGCTCATGACTCCCACCGGAAGGTCTATCAAGGTCTCTTTCAACAGAAAGAATTACTCACACTGTTCCTCTCCTATGAACAAATTGCTAATTAACTAAGGCTACAGTGGGATTATCTGTCTTCCACACGCAGAGAGAACTCTGGGGTTGAGTCATACCCACACACATGCTGGTCAGCCAGCGGAGGCCTAGGAATCTATTTTTATGCCTTGGTGGGACCAATGGCCTTTGCCTTCCGCTTTATGCCACGCTTCGGACAACAGGAATTGTTCTGCCACCAGTGCACGCCTGAGAAGACCCTGGTGAAATCTTTGCAGGTACAGTGCATGAGTAGCAGCCATGACTTGCAGCTTTTCCCTTCTTGGTTTTTGGAAACAAGAGAAGAGGGTCTGGAGGTTGTGGCCCCATCGTTGCCTGTGATGCAGCTATGATGATGAAGGGGTCTGAAATCATAGAATCCCAGGTTACATCCACAAGACATTTGAGAGGCTGAAGCCTCAGGTGGTACCTAGCCCAAATGAAAAATGTGCCTGAACATCATCTGACTTTGGCCCAGTGCCTTCAGGAGAATTTTCCAAGTGAAGGGAAATAGATTCAAGGAGAGCCAAGATCCCTGAATACACCAGAAGACAACCGAGCATCACTTTCTCCAGAAGTCACTGTTCCAAAATTTTAATAAATTAATATAAAAGGCAACATACAATCACAGAGGTAATAGCAATTAATAGAAATAATTCTAAACGAAGTCGCGAAAGCAAATAAAACAAACCTTTTCTATCATCTGTAACAGCAAAAATTCTTGCAATTATTTCAGTATTGTAACTGATCAAAAGCGGATCCACCATGACCTTAACAATTCTTATTGACATATTAAAAGTGAGTCTCTTTTTTTTGAAAGGAAAAAAACCACCACAGTACTTCTGTACAAAGAACCATCTTGTCAAATAGTTTTAGAAATTACAGAGTTAAATTTCACTTTTCTTGGTTCTATATATAGTATCTAAAGATAAAACCACACAAACAAACCCCACTCAGTTCTCACTCATTCCTATTGAGGAAAAATTCACAGAAATGAAAACTTGGAGCTCTACCTGGTGCCATATCAGGGAAAATATGCAGAAATCGTTCTTTATTTTTATTGACCATGAGGGGTTGTATAGTAATTATTTCAGAAATTGTAAATGGTCTACATTCTTTCCTTAGCTGAAAACCACATATTACAAAAAGCCTTGAAAAACATGGTACATGAGTATGTGCTAAAGATCTACAAATAGACTGTTCTTTAAATAGGTACATAAGTGTTTTTTAAATAATTCATATATGTATTTAACAAACTGTCAGAAGCTATGCAATACAAAATTAAAACTGACAATGCTCTCAAAGCATTCTCTTAAGTATTTAGGTTGCCTACAGGGTATGTAAAACATAGAATATCAGCGCTGGCTTTCAGTTTCCTAGCTTGTAGTAGCTTGCAGCATAAAGCTAACTGCATTTTGTATGAAATAAAATAGAAGGAACTAAGATTTAGACTATTTGGTGAAAGAAAAATGGAAAACAAGATTCAAAGTAAAACTATTACCTCAAGAAGATAGCATATCAACTTTAACTCGACGGAAAAATAAAATGTCTTCTGGTCAATACATTCTTATTTTATATTCCTTCCCATTATCACATTTTCATCTATTTTAAATAAGTTGAGTTTCAGCTCCCGGTGCTCATACAAATGACTTCAGCTTCAGACTCCATTCTTGCTGCTTCTTATTCCTGCACAATAATCTCACTCATTCTTGTTCTCCTCTTTGCAGAGATTTGTCCATCTCCACAATTCTTCAGAACAATTTATGACTACAGTTACTGTGTGAAAAGTGTGGTGTTTTGTTTAGTGTCTCTTCTTTGAAATCGAGGAAAACCAACACAACATACATGAATTAATATTGAGAACTATAAAAGATTTTTTTCTAGAGTAGCAACATAAGAGGGGAACATATTTAGGAGAGCTCATATTTGGGAATGAACCGCTGAAGTATAAGTAACTACATGCTAAACTTCCACTGTATAAACAAACACTACAGCCAGAAAAATATACAAGTCAATGATTTGCTGTCAATTTCAAAATTCAGATTTATCTGGAAGCAAATCTCTATCAGCCACTGAAACACACCAGCTACAAAAAGTGTCCAGCTGAATCCTCCATATTGGACAATAAGGTGTTTTCCCAACAGCATCCCTTAATTTCTTCCTGTCTTAATTCCCTTTCTGTAACTTCAGCATCATATAACCCATGAATCAAAACCTGGCATTCCCATTTCTTGCCTATTCACCTCGCTGCATTTTTCTACCCATTTTTCTTGGGGTCAGAGGATTTATTTTCCAATAGCATGCTTTAGCTGCATGCTGTCCTTCAGTAAACACTAGCTATAGTTCCCTCACTTGCTATTTCTGCCAGAGGTTGTCCTACCTCTTATCATTCTTCACTTCACAGGGTTCCTCTAGAAATGACTTCTGAGACTCCCACTACTTCCTAGACAGCAACAGATGACTTCCTTCATCCAGAGAGAAACAAAGTTAATTAAGGGAAGGCTAGCTCATCTCCTACTACCTCTCATCTGGGCCCAAAGGATGCTCTCCTTTCTACTTTCTCCTTTAGCAGCCTTGAGCACAGACCTGTGGTTCCTAGCATGGGACAACATCTCCTTCTGGTCCAGACTGCTGAAAACAAGCTCTAAGAAACTACGAGGGGGATCTCCCCTTCCTCACTCAAGAGCTATGTTTAAGAAGCATCTCTAACCCCTAGCATCTGCCTTGATGATACTGTAGTCATACCTGTACCTGGCCTTATCATGACCCTCCCCACAGATCTGATATCCTCACAGGACCTTAGACGTGACAGCCTCCCTGGTGGCTGCTGGGCTAGTACTAACATTGGTTCCTGCCACCAGGCCAGACCCTGACCCAGTCATTCTGCTTTTCATCTTGATGTTAGACCCACCTCATTGCAATAGGTTTATCTAGCTCTCTGAACTCTTAGTTGAACTTAGCTACATGTAGCTCTGCTCACTTTGGTCAGTCATATGGAGCCCTACCTGATTTGTAGCTACTCTCAGCTGCATTCCCTTTATAAGGTAGCCTACCCTTACTACCCCTTGATACTCCTCTGGTGCTTCTGGCTGCTAGGGCCCTAAGGCCATTACCAAGCCTTATAAATCCTGACCAGTCCCACCTGCAACCTCCCACCAACCCCACCCAAGGGTCTGGAGGTCTATTTAAGATCAGCCTGGAGGTATCAGTCCTTTTAGAGATGCTGTGGGGTGTTGGTATCCAGTTTAGCTGTGGCCATTATTTGGCTACAAAGCCTATTAATCTCAATCTGCAAATTGATGTTCTGGCCTCAGCCCTGCCTCATCACTGTGAACTTCGCCAGATGCTGGGGAATCACTGGGAGATGCTAGCACTCTCCTCTGGGTGATCTTGCTCAGGTACCACCAGGTAGGTCCTGGCCAGAAAGACCTCTGCCTTCCTAGCCTTGGGTTCCCTCTTTGCTGCCTGGCCCATAGGGAGCAGCTGGTCCTTGCTGTGCTCTGATAATGGCTTTGCTTTCCTTTCTGGTCTGCCTCCTACACTGTTTCCCCCCCTTCTAATCTACTTAAGCTATTTGTTTAAAAAAATAAAACAAAAAATGCTAAAAGAATTTCTAAGGTAGCTCCACTGGCTAAGTAAAATAGACTAATGAGTAACCTGGGATCCAGATTATAAAACACAGTGTAAACTGTTTTGTGGATTTAGTTCTATGATTTCTTTTTTTTATTCCAGGTATGCTGTAAGAATGCACACTTTCCATACTTCTCACTAGAAAAAGAGTAACTATGTTTTGTAGAGAACTGCTGATGAACAAAATGTCCTTGTGTGCTGCATATTTAGTTGCCCTTAAATTGAAGGAGGTACATTAAATTCAAAGGCAAAGAGTTACTTCATGCATGGAAAACACAAAATATTTATAAATATTTGAAGAATATTACTGGAGGCTATCTGAAGAGTGGCAATATTTAATTTTGCTGTCTACTACACAATTCCTGCAACACATTTACTGTTTGTCTTGTGTCTCACTTTTTTTCCCTCTAATATGGAACATCACAGCAGATACTAGAGGAAATCACCAATACACACAACCCTTTTTACAGGAAAGAATAAGGCAGTTCCATGTGTGAGAGTTCCAGAAATAGTCTAGAAATGTATAAAATGATATTTCTAGACTATTCTGTGCTTTTTTGCAAATTCAATTTACAAATCTGGAAGTTTTGATATTTTTTATAAAGTCTATTAGTGTGGATTTGCTTAGAATACTATTTTTTCCACCCAGGAGAAAGTGTCTCTCTCAGACCTACAAAGGATTGTGGGGATTGAGCATTTGTGAACAGTAGTAAACCAAGAGTGAACAGACTTGTATGTTCCTCCTATGGTTTTTGTTACTATATACAGTTCTCTTAATGTAGTAGATAAAAATGTGAAATAGTAAAAGGTGTAGATGTAGTGCTTAAGGACATGGCTTAGTGGTGGACTTGGCAGTGTTAGGTTTACAGTTGGATTCAATGATCTTAAAGGTCATTTTCAACCTAAATGATTCTATGGTTTCAGTATCTTAACAGTTACTGATTTAATACTCCCTTCAAGCAACGTCAATAAAAGGGTGTTAGAAGTTTTAATGACACTAGTTGAAGGGTATTACGAGTCTCTTAGGAACTGTAAGTCTTCCACTTATGGTCATGAAAACAGCATTATTTTATGGTTCTAAGACAGTTATCAGCTTATAGTTTCCTGTACCTTATGAGAAATTATCTGGTGACAATATATAATATACATAGATGGAATGGGTTAATAAACATCCCAGAAACAAATACAAATGACTACAAGGGATTATAAAGGGCATAGAGCTTCAAAATTGATTCCACTATATCCAGGTTCATGTTGTGCTTTATCTTCCAGTTAATGATTTAGCTTTCCTTTTGAATGACATCAATGCAAACACATTAAAGATCACCGATGCCAAATAACAGACACAAGTTTAATTGGTACATCTACTGTTGTACCAGAATGATAAATTGGTAAGGCAAGCTTGTTTGGCTCACAGTTTTTCCTGCCTTGTCACTCAGTTATCTTTAGGCAAAAAGCAATATCATTTTGCGCAAAACTTCCATAGTTTACATACAATTTCAATTGTTTACACTTTATCTGATTACTTTGCAATCAAGATATTTATATCCCAAGAAAGAAGATCTAAGAGACAAAAAATATTGACACAATTGAAGTCAGACTACTGATGCTAACAGCTGTAAGCAAGCAGAAGCTTTATGTGACTGTGTTAGGATTCAGAAAAGCAAATTAGTGAGGGCTACATTGCAGTGAAAGCTGTATCCATGACTCGATGCAAACTGAAGAGCATTTACAGGCTGCATATTTAACAAATATTCAGAGCATACTTTAAACTTGGCAAAGTAATAGATGGAAATAAGTGTCAAAAAGCTGTACCACAGTGACTTTTAAAATGTGTGTTAAAACTGTTTTCTCAGGTACACCATTAGCAGCTTGGTACAGGTTTTTCTGGAGCTATTAAGAAAGGAAGATTAAAAGTTGTGAACTCCTGTATCATCTCATGGACTTTTGGCTGGTTTGATTGCAGACAATCAGATTTCCTTACCTGTAGCAGCATTTCTCTTCTTGAGTGATGTAAATCACAGGAAGAGCCGTGGATATTTTGACACAAGGTTTGAACTGTAATTTGTATTGATCTGTAAAAGGCAAAAATTTTCATTTTATTGCTTTATTTATTAGAGGGACAATGTATATTTGTTTTAATACAAATACTAAAGTTACTCAACTGCTTATTGAAAAAAATGCCCTTTCCATGCACTAATAATGCACTGTGACATTATACAACTCGGAACTAAAAAAATCCTTGCTGTTCTGCTTCAAGTTAATCCCTTACAGGCTTAGAAGCACCTTATAAATTGGACCTGATGCTGGACAGCTGTAAAGTTGAGTGCCATCAGTGAACCTTACAGCACCTGTGAACAAAGCTGTCACACCTCCAAACAGTAAATTCTATCATTTACGGAGTGGAAGCAAAGATGTGTGTCTCCCTCCTCTGCATTTAAGCTCTGAGGGTGAGGGACCACTGCGCCATGTTCTGCCTACTTTCTGCTTTGGCCTGCTTGATAGAGAATCTAGAGTTGTAGGAGTTTATATCCTGTTCTGAGTCACTGTGTTCCTCAGGTGTTATGGAGGGTACATGTAATTGTGATATCTCCACCCAGGTTTAAGGTACTACTGTTTCACAGCATGAATGTCAACATGGTATTTATCTTGAGGCTAAGCCATAGTCACAACCTGTGAAAGCTCTACCTTTTCAGCATGAAGGGGCTATTATAACTTCATGCCACAGTTTTCCAGAGCTAAATAACGGTACTGTTCCAGTGACAACAGGAAAGCTGAAGACATGTGTGGCCCTGACAGAGCAAACAAACTTCTGGAGCTGGGGAGTTCCCTCACCGCTCTCCTCGGGGAAGTACAATTACCACAGGGGAGCGAAACTGGCAGAAGCCAGAGCGCCTTGGGGCCGCCCTCGCTGTCACCGGACCCAATTTGGGGTCCCGGTGCCCGAGGCAGGCCGGGCAGCGGGGGAAGCCTCAGCGGGCGACAGCAGGGCCGCGGCACCGCCCTGCGCCCGGCCCGGTCTCAGTGACCCGGCACAGCCCTCCCCCGCCGGTGGCAGCAGGGGCTCTGCTCCCCCTCAGGGGCGGTGGGAGAAGCTTCCCCCGGGAGGGCCCGGGGCGGTCCCGAACAGCCCGGCCCGCTCCTCTGCCCCGTGAGGGAACTGCCGTACCTTCCGGCGGGCCCGCGGACGGGTGCCCTGCCGCCGGCCCCCGGGCGATCGCGGCTCCGCCTGCGGGGCGGGGCGGGCGCTGCCTTGGCAGCAGCCGG
>NW_015090990.1:12486027-12583115 GCF_001431845.1 Calidris pugnax | reverse complement strand
CGGGCCGGGCGGGGGGGCCTTCCCGCGGCGCTGCCAGGGGACGGCGGGCTGCGACCGGGGCCTCTCCGGACAGGGCGGGGGGGAGCCTTAAAACGGGATTACAGCAAACTGGTTAAAGTCGGTGGGGTGCCCCTTCCCTCCTCGGTTATGCTGGTGATTAGAAAAGAAAAAGGAAGAGAAAAGAAAAAAAGTTGGTAAGGCGATGGGTGTCTTGTGTCTGGACCGACTCTACCCGGCAAGAGCCTTTACGTGATTCTTGGTGGCTGATAAGAAAGGAGAAAATGTAAGAGATGGTGGTGGTGTGGGTTCTTAGCCCCAGACAGAACAGTAAGAGGATTTGACTTTGTTTCTGCTGCATCAGCTTTTTTTTTGGCTTAATCTCCTGGAGAGATACATAAAGTAGAGTGCGCACAGGTGGGTATGGTTTTGTGAGATGTGCCTGGGTTTTGTGATGAGGCTTCTGTGGCAGGTTATCCTTGCTCCATGATTTTCCTTGCTCCATGATTTTCCTTGCTCCATGATTTTTTGATAAAGCAATGTGCTGCAAGAAAGTGCTGTTATAAAGGGTTTGATCAAGTGAAACATTATACACAAAAGTTTTAGAAGAAAGGGAATACTCCTTAAACTTTTCCAAGCAGTTTGTTTGTTTGTTTGTTTTCTCATAAGAACTCTGAAAAGAGGAACTAACTTTCAAAACGAAATAGACGCTCTTAGAAGTACTTGTATACCGCAGTGACCTCCCAGGGCTTACATGAAGGAGAAATCAAAGTTGTGTTCAGGAATGCAGTTTCCCAGCAGCACAGTTGCCTTCTGGTATGGCACGATTAGCTTGTCTAGGCCTGAAATACCACTTTTATTTTTGCATTGTTTTGGACAAAACTTAAAACTTCATATGGGTAAGATCCAACAGCCATAAACTGGGCACGCAGAGAAACAAAATTTCTTCCTCATACCAGTTTTTTCTATGTTATGATAATCTGTTCCTCTTCAAGGTAGTCTGTATGCTGCAGAGGCTTGAGAGTGCTGTGGAAGCCTGTGATTCCAGTGCTGCTGCTGCAGAGAAATACTCGGATGCTCACAGCTCCTTATGGTTCATTTCATGTAACCATGTTGCTATACCAGAGCTACTGAAATCAAACTAACGTGATGCCATCCACAGCTATTGACACTTATCCTCCAAATAGTGTAACTGTGTTAAGGCAGTGCTGTGCCCGGACTAAAATACCAGCTTTTCAGCAGTTCCTTTTCTTTACTAGCTTCAGTGAAAAAGACAGTTGTGTCTTCCAAATGCTGGGTTTTGAAGTCAGTGGGAGGCTGTGAGTTTTTTCTATAGGATTTCCAAATTCTTAAATGTCAAATACTGACATTGAAGAAAAAGGGATTTTCAGTTCCTCTATGGGCATAGATGCCACCAGTATGTCATCTGTAGCTGCTCCAATCTCTCCTCGAAAATAATCTTAAAAGGAAAACTATTAGATTGTTTCTGAAACCCTTCTATCCTGGCCACTTTGTGATGGGAACACAATGGTCAACCTCAGCATTCAGAATACTTGTGACCCCTTCCTTTGGGGCCAGCATGGCTCTGTGTTTGCCTGCTGGTGACTGCAGATGAGCTGAGTAGAAGCTGAAAAATTCACCGTTTGGGCTTGTTGCTCTCACAGGGATGAATCCAACAAAAGTCTTGCCTGTGTTCCCTTCCATCTCGGATACAGTAGGTCAGGATGGCTTAACCTCTGCAGTTCCTATTTTAAGACAAGACCTTTTTTCTGTGACAGTCACTCCAGTCTGTCAAGTCAGAGAACTACCAGGTGGTTGCTTTCTCCCCTTTTCCGTGAACTCTCATCCCCAATAGTTCCCCGAAAGTACTCCTGTCTTGCTGAGGTTGTCATTTGTCATGTCACCAGTTCTGTGGTTCCCATCATATGCTCTTACGTATGGTAGTTCGTGCAGCCTTGGCTCCTTCAGCTTCTCCTAAACAGAATGGGAAACTCTAGCGTAAAGTTCCCAAGCAGGTGACATCTGCTCTGCCTGGGCTTGATCATGTCATGCTCACATATGTGTAGTTCTGCCCCATTGCACTGTTTCTGCGGAGCTTTTGACAGCATGATTAGCAGGCAGACTTCCTTTACTCTCCCTTTGATTTCTGCAGCTTCTGTCTCCTTCAAGGTTTTGGCTACCAGCGCTCACTAAAGATTTTTGATGGCCTCCTTTGTTGTTTGCTCTTCAGGCTCATAGTAAGCTCCCCAGCAGCCTGCCCTCCCTTCTCAAATAAGCATAACCCCTTATGAATTTTGATTGTCCTCTATTACAACAAAGCTTTGGGCAGAAGCAAGGCCTGGGCAGGATGTGGAGTGAATGTGTCCAGTGGGAATGTGGGCAGAGCCAGGCACGGCTTGGCTGCCCCCTCCGAAACGCTGTGGTTACAGCCCGGGCGTGCAGCTTGGCTCAGCCTTTTCTTCTCCCTGGAGCCAGATACCCTTTGACCCGTCGCTGGTTGCCTGCTTTTAATAATGCACTGAGCCCTGCAATGAGAATTGGAGCTTGCAGTCTGCAGTTCACTGTGGTTTTTTGTTTTTTTATCCCCCCCCTCTGGCTCCTTTCTGTGTGGTTTTCCTATGCTATAAATGTAATCACTGAAATTAAGAAAAAACAAGACTTCGCCCTCTGTATTAATAATGCAGCCCCCTTTTGAATGCTGCTTCAAAACTATAGCAGAGAAAGCTACCTTTAGTACAGATTTAAAAATTCTGTATAATTTTTAGAATTTCCCAGAAGATAGTAAGAATGACTGAATGATGGAAAAAAATAGTCATTTACATTTAAGAACAAATGCTCAAAGCTAACTTTTTTGTGTGTGTGTGGCACTAAAGTTTGAAAGCTAATGAAATGCAGGGGATCAGCAGCAGTGGATGTGGGAATCATTTGTATTTTATAACAGTTTAGAACAAAGTGTCTATTCGGTCATCTTTATGCTGTTCTTCTAATATGGCTTGTTTTTTGTTGTTGAATGAGAACTTTGATCCCGATGTTTCTTTAAAGCCTTCAGCATCTTTTTAAAGATTGCCACAGGATTTCCCAATTTACAATAATTGCAGTTTTTCAGCACATTTCTGGCAGATAGGAAGTGGAACAAGACTGGTGCTTGCTGAGTGTTTTACTGGTATGTGAAGTCCAGAGGCTTTTGATCATTATGGAAAAACTTTTTATAAGTGTAGTTTCTTGCATGTGTAGTGTACTTGACTGAAGGGTATATGAAGTTGTTCTCTCAGACTGATAGCATTGAGGCTGGACTGAGTATTTGGATAATAATAACTTCGGTAAAAATTGCTTTTAAAATATAAGTAATTGAACATAATATTCTAAATTAATTGACCAATAAGAAAGTAAGATCTCTGGAGCAATCCAGAAGTTAATGTATTAATAAATATATATTTTCATAATGAAGTAAAAAAGATCAATGCGTTGTTTAAATATATTATTCTTATATGTAGTATACTATAGTTCTTGTTGATATTAATCTAAAATACAGCTTTATAGATATTCTATGTAAGTGCAGCAATAAGAAAAAAAAAAGCACTGATGTATTGCAACAGTGAAAGAGTTAGCAATAAAGGACTTAAAATTAATTCCGAGTGCATAGTGGCCTGCTGCCAAGGCTATTTAGGAACAGATGTGGCTGAAATAGATACCAATAGTCTGTTTGGGATCTCTAAAGTAAGACATCTGTCAGTCTATCGGTCAGTTAGGAATAATGGAAATGGGAACTGGCTGTTACAAAATGTGAATTACTGAAGTTCCATGTTGGTCAAATTCAAAGCATTTGATTCTGACATGTAGAGAACATAATTTCTCTAAGTAGCTTATCTATTGTCCAAATAGGAAAACTATTTTTAGGGGGGAGACATAAAAATAATCTGAAGTGTAACTAAGAGTGACTATGAGATTAATATATGATTTTAAGATGTAAATTGAAGGAAGAAAGCATGTAGTTTTAAATAATCCCATGGTGTCTGAACTCATAAGACACTCAAATTTTTTTCAAGGAAGTCCATAAAATTAATGTCTTTTATATAGATGCTGCATGAAACTGCAAAAGAATTTATTAATTTGCATCTTTCTGTGAAGAATTAAAAACATTTAATTGAGTATATTAATTAAAGGTCTCTTAAAACTTGTTCTTTATTTCAGGTGACTTCTAGACATAATGTCTTGATTCTCTGTGTGTCTTTTATCCTTTATCAGCATATCAATTTATGGCTATGTGTTTGTGGAACAATTTACATTATTTCATGCTTTCTGGTATTTTTCTTGTATTTCACATCTTTATGCACCTCTCTGCTTATGTTGAAAGGGATTAACATACCCTGGGCATCTAATAGTGGCTTTTGCATGTACTTTAATTCTCTGCCTTCAAAGAAAGAGATCAGATATTTTTATCTTCCAGAGAATAGGTTTCTGTGCTAGGTCTTGCAAATTGTATTTGTGTGTGTTTGGGTTTACATACATGTTAAGTGAAGTATTAACATCATACCTGTTAAATCACGTGTGTTAATGAGTTGCAGGGAGCTACGTGAGTTTGAAATAACAAGATTTATTTAGCTTTCACACAATGTTGTAATTCGTCTTTGTGGCCTTTTCTTTTTGACGCAAAACTCTTTCTGTTGGTGATATTGTGGTTTGTGTGACCTTAAAGCTCTTGTAGGCCATAAAATGGCAAGTTTTGAACTTGCCTAAAGGTGATGGGTTTGGTTTCAGTGGTTGGGTGGATTTTTTTTCTTCATTTCTCCTGTTGCACTGTTTAATAATTGCACCTTGCCGTGTACTATTATAGATAAAGGGGTGCTCTGCTTTATTGGTCTCCTCTGCCTGCCTGGCGAGAGAGGGATGGTGGCTGGATGGGTGCTTGGTGTATCATCAGGCAGTTGGCACACCAGTAACGAGCCAGATGTAGCTGGAGCTGTGTTTTGGCTGAGGAGCAGCCCAATTGAAGAAAGGCAGGTTGCAATCAAGGAGCAATCAAGAATACTGCAGTTGGGGGTGAGCTGATATATTATGGGAGTATAAGGGTCTTGGTGAAGTGCCACGGGGGTGTGGGAGGGATTTGTGGGTTCTATGGAGAGGGATATTAGTGAACAGAGGGGACACTGAAGCTGTTGCTGTAGTGTGTGAGATATGCATGATACAGGGTAGGGAAATCCCTAGAAAGTCAGAGGAGACATAATAAGGTGGTGAGGTAAAGAAAGGCTGGATGCAATTTTGTTAAAAAAAATTTAAAAATTCTCAAACTTCCACAGAAGAATCCTGTTCACAGAATAATTGCCAACTCTTTTGTCTATGCTTTCTGTGCAAAGGTACGCAAGAGTAAATTGATGGTTTTGCTTATATACCATGATAGAATCCACAAGTGCATATTAAAAACACATTGATATACTAAGCAATCTTTGATGTCCATGCTAGTGCTGTTTTCAGGTCCATGATAGTGCTAAAGGGCTAAAAGATCCTTCCTCAGTGTCAATCAATCTTCTTTTTAAATCATTAAAAACAGAATGCAGGCAAATCCTTTAAGCTTAAATCTTATATCTCAGTTTTCAAATTGTCCTGTTCTTCAGCCTTCTTTTTTTTTTTTTTTACTACTCTTTCATATTCTAGATGCTGTTGTAGTCTTTTCTTGATTGTCATTTTACCATATAATCCCTGAATTTGTACCCCTCTACTCTGCACCTTTACATCTCTTCTGTTGTATCAAATATTGCCAAATTAACTTGACTTCCAAGTATATTTTTTTGGAAAATGCATAGTTTCATTCAGCCAGTCCCTTCCATTTAGAAGCAGTGCTCTATAAACATCCAAGAAGCCATATAATTCCTGAAATCCTTTCCTAATTTTATGGGGGTTTTGTAATGTCTGCAGGAAACAAATACAAAACCTGATGAATAGCCTGGCCACTCAGAATCTGAGACTGCTGCCCACTTTGTCTGTAGCTGTTTCTCTCCTTGGATGGCAGAACATGCAGAATGTGGTTCTGTAGCACGTTGTGTGAGTTAGTTGTGGGCATCGTGGTGCCTAATTGGGTCTTCTGCTACAGTAAATCCATAAAAACTTGCTTCCATAGTTGTTACTGTTCATGGTATGGAACAAGTTTAAATTCAGAATATGATGTTCTTTTGCATTTTCCTATTTTGCATCTTGGCAAAAGACACGTTCAGGTTAAGGCATTTCTGTCTTTAGTTTACAGTTACAAAATAGAAAAAAATAAACCAGGAAACTGTCAGCTGCTCTTGTTGGAGACAAAATAAACAAAACTTAAATAAACATTTTTCCTTTCATTATAGATATCTTATTTGTTAACTATGTATGTTACAAAAGCAGCAGGTAAATAACAGTTGTTGCAACTCTGAAAAAAATCAAATAGATACTGGATAAAAGGACTCCTTTTATGTTTGCTGTTTCATTTAGGTATATCCAACTATATTATGCGCTTCCTTTAGAAGGAAGTTTATACTCCCCTACACTTAGTACTCCAAAAATACTTTTATTCTTCATAGACAATTTATGAAAAAGGCTGAATGGCTGAAAGTCTGAGAGCATAAACCTGAACAATTGGATAGTCTTTGTGTACCTTCACATTAGTGGGTCGTGGAACTAATGTTTTCCTTTCAAGGAAATCCTGGTCCTGGTTTTTATAACTTATGTTGTAACAGTATGTGCAGACAAAAAACCATAATGTGTTGAGTATGTGATACACGTATTACCATATTGCCATAAGGAACTGCTATTATGTTAGACACCAACTGATTTCGTGATAGTGTTGGATTTCTCTCACATATGCTTATGTTTTTGTACAGATGATCCTTTAGGAACATCTGCTAGTTTTGTGGTGGTATCTGCTGTTTCCTTTCAAAATGTGACCTTTTTGTCATTTACTACTGGGACTGCTATAGAATTGCATTATACCAAGATCCTTTTCTAAATTGATTCCTGTCTCATAGACTTTAACTGTCAATGTTTGAGTTAATTGGGTTTCACCATTCTCTGACATACTACAGAGTTGTGTACAACTGTAAGTTAATAAATCAACCTTTTAAAATAACATTTAATGATTTTATTGTATTTTTTTTTAACTGCTAACTTGATAGTGACTAGAGCTTCCTCCTTCTAACTGTTTAGGTGGTCTCAAAAATACTTGTGTCTGCAGACTAAGTATAAGGATGGTATTTCTCAAACTGTTTCACTAGGGAAGAAGTTTTGGAACTCCTCTCTTGCATTTTAGCAACCTTTCCCCCTTTTGTTGAAGTGCAGATAATATCCTTTCGACACTGATACCAGTTTAGGATCATATCTTCAGGTGTAGCTGAGTAAGTGTGATTGCAAGCACAACTGAAATTCAGTTGTGGATGTGGCACTGTAACCAGCAGGGAAGTCATGACCCTGTAAATGCAACCAAAAATATGGGTTCCTTGCGTGTTAAAAACTCCCCCTTTGGGTGAGTTACCAAGATGTACTATAATGTCTCTTTCACAGGTAGAAGTTATCTAGGTAACTGGATTTTATGTAGTTATGATGAAGAGTTGAAGACACTGTTATTTCCTATTTCTGCACTGTGGCTGAGCATACAAATCCTTTTTGTAGGACTTTTGTAGGATTTTACAATCAAACTGATTTGCTGTGGCCCTCTGCAGGAAAAAAATGGTGTGTTGATTTTTTGCAATTTGGAAATGTAGCTAATTATTTTGTTTCCAACACATGATGTATGCTTGTATAGAGATAGTAGTTACTTTCACATAATACTGTTTGTGGTTTTAACAGTTGAATATGTATTTAAGCATGCACGAGACTTAATATTTTGAAAAGCAAATAGATTTCCGGTGCTTCTGTTGCTTCCTTTATTGGTACGCATTGTCATCTAGTTATACCTTTTTATTTCAAACTGTATTAATTCCAAAGGTGATTTTGAATTTAAAAGTAATTGACTTCTAGTTTTCAGTGGGAATGCTGCTAAATGTAAAAAAAAGAGAAAAAAAAATAGTTAAGTCATTTTAGATGTGTTTATGGCTTTCTTGGTTGAACCTAAATTTCTATATGAGCATGTATTTTATTACTATCAAAGTATGCAGATTAAAAATGCACTGTTGAATGAGAATATTTTTCTTCCTGTAAGGTCTTAAGGTACCTGTTTTGCTGTTCTGTTTCCTCATGGAGTCGTAAACACCCCTCTCCCCACTCCCAGCGTAACTCCAGCAGAGCAACAAGAAACGTCCCACAAACCTGGAAGTTTTGTGATACTCTAATTACTGATATTACCAGCACTTCTTTGGAGAAGAATCAATAAGCTGATTTTCACACAACATCCCAGTCCCCATGATTTAGGTACCTTTATGAGGAGTGGCTTGTTTATGGTGTAGGATAGTATTAGCTGAGTTATTATCTTTCAGTAATGAGTTTGGTGCTCGGAGATGACTGCATTTGTTTGAAGCCTTGAGCTGTATTTGTATCTTTATTTTGCTCGTAAGTGGGAGTGTTTGAAAACGCTTATGTAGAGATTGAGAGGGTGCTTCTGATTTTATTCCTTCCCCAAAATTTCCTAGTTTGTTTCTTTTTAAGATTAAAGAATATCTTCAGTTTATTATTTGATGGGTGGGTATTTGATTAAAAGATGTTTTTCACCCTAGCTGAATATTGTGAAATGTTTCAACATAGTGTCTAGTGTAAATGCCAAATATTGAATGTGATTTTATTAATGTTAGAAATTAAAGAAACAAAAAAAAAGCAGAGAACTCATGTAGAACTCTTTATGTCATTTATCAATGACAACATAGCTCTTAGCAGCTTTGAGATTGATGCAATAAATGCATAAACCCTTAAGCTGTAAAACCGAGAAAATGCTTCAAGCCACACTTAATTTGGAGGTTTTGTAATGTGATTGTAAGCCAGAGCACGTGGAATGATTGTAAGCCACAACACCTTAGTTTTTGTAAAATTTGAGCTCAGAAACCAGAGTGGATCACAAATTATTCAATTGATCCCAGGATAACTTGTATAAGAATTAAAAATTATTTTCCATGTCCACCACTGGCTTTATGTTACAAGAAATGATTAGTTTTCTTTACAAGTAGTAAGGAAGCTGCTGTTTTCTATCATGGTTTTTTAGTGGTACCTGACCCAGACAAATGTGTTTTTCTTTTTTTTTTTTTTTTAAATAAAAGGTGTTTTACAAAAAATTAAAATTGTCGTTCTGAATTTTCATGTGAGCCTTCATGTTTGGTAGCCTTTTTGTAAGGGATTTGATGAAAGAAAATTCTACTACTTAAGATCTGGTGCAATTTCCTCCTTCCTTTGGCTTCCTGTTTAGTTGTAGATGTAGGAATATGTTAAATCTCTTGACAAAAAAATGAAGGTACAGTAATTTGGTTTACCTCTCAGTTCTCTGATCTAGCATAGAGCTGTTTCTTGCCTGTGTGTAGCAATTTTAAACAAATCTGTTCATGAACAGAATTCAGTGCCTAGCTCTGGATTTCCTGGCCTTTGTCTATTTGGCTATGTAAGACGGTGGTTACTTGAATGCTTTTCAGTATGGAGTAATTACCGTAGTTGTGGGTTTATTTGAACTGTGACAATATATCTCTTCTGTCAGTCCATACGCTCAAGTGAATATAGGAAAGTATGCTTTGCAAAGCTCTGAAAATGCAAAGCAACAGATGTTATGTACTGCACAATTATACGTATCCTGGAAACAGATCTTTACACAGTGCAGGCAGTCTTGGAAAAACAAAATTTGACATACAAATGATCAAGTTAAGGGTAACAGCAATAAATACTTACAACTAAATATAATACTGCAGATGCTGTTCTGAGTTTAAGTAATTAAATGCTCATCATTCTATTAAAACACCCTGTTTGACAGATGTTTAAAAATCATCTTTGTATTTATATTTTTCTGTATTGTTTCAGTACAGTATAGGAGAAATAGAATATGTATTCTATTTCTTAAAAATAATGTTGTAGGAAAATGGCTTTTAAAAAAAGCTTAAGTTATTCTAACTTAAGTAACAATTATTGTAAATAAATTGCTAAAAGTCAACAGGAAAAATTTCAAGGTAACTTGCTGGCTTTCTGTGTGAAAACAGCACCTCTTTGCCTGGCTGATCTGTCGACGGTTCTTAAGATGGTTCAAAATGAGATCGCTCTTGTCCAAGACCTCTCCCTGGTACGCTGTTTGTCACAGGGCCTTTTGGAGACTTGTCAAATGGCTCTGTCAAGAAAGGTACTGAAAGATTTCATACTTGGGTGGTTTTGGACTTCCCAAAGGCCTGCTCTGTCACTTCCATGTAGTGTAACTGGGGGTGAGGTAATTAGTTAGGGACCAAAATTATCATAGCACCAGTGAATAAAATTATTGTAGTACCAGTGAACAATAACAGTTAGATGGCTATAGATGGTGCTAACTCATGTTGATGTCAAAAGATTTGTGATTTCATTTAGTAAATTCTGCAGTTGACACATTCCAGAGTAAACCTAAATATATTGATATGTTACAGTAATCGGGAGAAGGTTGTATAAAGATGTTTATTTTTAACTCGATATTATTAAAGGAAAAAGAATGCTTCTGAATATTTCATGTGAAATGTAATGTTTCTTGATCTCTTGACTACAACACACTTATTAAACAAGGCTGTGATTAAACTAAGAATATCCTCCAAATCCTTTTCTGTTCCATATATCTTTTGTGATGGAGGAGTAGGAATAAATATGATTGCTTTAGGAAACAATGCTTAGCAGAAGAAAAGAGAGAGTACCTGATAAATGTTTGTAGTTTTCTTTTTTCTTTTTTTCTTCACTGTAATACAAACAAAAATGAAGTAAAAAGGCTTTTATTTGCACTTACATTTGTTGAGGAGTTAATTATTTAAAATATGATGGAAACAAGCAGGTGGTGTTTTTGAAATTTCGTCCCTAGGTCTCACTTGTTTTATGGAAACCATTTGTGGAACATACATGCACACAAATTCAGTACTAAACTTACCATGTAATTTATACATATAGGCTTGTTTGTCTTCGTTAAAGCAGCTACTGCTTTTTACATTTGCAAGTTTAACAGTTTAGCAATATTAGTTTGTATGCAGAAGTAGACTGATAAAATGAACTTACAATAAAAAGAAAGCTGTTCTTAAATGTGTTTCTCTGTGGTTTATGTTTCTAATATTTGTTTGCTTTGTCTAATTCCTGAAGCAAAGTCTGCCTGAAAAGTTTGTTTTGCCTTTGTTGTATTAACAATGTGGTCTGGAAGGAGTATGGAAGAGAACAAATGGCATGGAATAAACACAGAAAAGCAGAAATATGTATTTGTTTGTTTGGGGACTGTTAAAATAGGAGTGGAAAAGCATTTAGAGCCTCTCAGTTATGTCCTACCGCACAGCTTCAGAGATATGACTGTTTTACAGATTGAACTAGGCAATGGGACAGTGGGTCCAAAAGTTGATATAATTAAGCTTGGTATAATGTATTGATCTCTTACCTGAATGCCATTGGCTTGGGATCAAGATCAGGAGCTATAGCTAGACCATTCCTAGCCTAAATTCTTATATCCCCAACCTGTATTCCTAACCTGGGGCCCCTAACAGAAGAAGGGCGTAGACCTGTTGGAGTAAGTCCAGAGGAGTGTTGACCTGCTGGAGGGTAGAGAGGCTTTGCAGAGGGACCTGGACAGGCTGGATCGATGGGCTGAGACCAACAGGATGAGTTTCAATAAGGCCAAGTGCCGGATCCTGCACTTGGGTCACAACCCCAGGCAACGCTACAGGCTGGGGGCAGAGTGGCTGGAGAGCTGCCTGGCAGAAAAGGACCTGGGGGTGTTGGTCGACTGTCGGCTGAACATGAGCCAGCAGTGCGCCCAGGTGGCCAAGAAGGCCAACGGTATCCTGGCCTGTATCAGGAACAGTGTGGTGAGTAGGGCCCGAGAGGTGATTGTCCCCCTGTACTCGGCACTGGTGAGGCCTCACCTCGAGTACTGTGTCCGGTTCTGGGCCCCTTCCCACAAAAAAGACATTGAGGTGCTGGAGTGGGTCCAGAGAAGGGCAACGAAGCTGGTGAGGGGTCTGGAGAGTAAGTCTTATGAGGAGAGGCTGAGGGAGCTGGGGTTGTATCGGGCTCTATAACTACCTGAAGGGGGGTGTAGAGAAGCCGGGGTTGGTCTCGTCTCCCAAGTCACAGGAGATAGGACAAGGGGAAGTGGCCTCTAGTTGCACCAGGGGAGGTTTAGATTGGATATTAGAAAACATTTCTTCACGGAAAGGGTTATCCAGCATTGGAATAGGCTGCCCAGGAAGTGGTTGAGGCACCATTCCTGGAGGTGTTCAAAAGACGGGTTGACATGGTCCTCAGGAATATGGTTTAGTGGTGTAGGTTTTTTTATTTTTATTTTTTTATTATTTTTTTTGTCAGAGTTAGGTTGATGGTTGGACTAGATGATCTTTAAGGTCCCTTCCAACCTAGACAATTCTATGATTCTATGAAAACAGGTGGGGAGTGGGAAAGTATTAGTGGAAAATAGAATAAATGCTTGCTTTATTTCTTCTCTTCTCTTAGCATCTGTTTATGGCTATGGTTTGACATAAGATACTGGGACAGATGGACTTTTGCTCTGATCTGGTATTGCTGGTCTTATATACCAGAAACCTGTTAAATTACATTTAAATTATATTTTATGTAAAAGCACACACATCACTGTGTCTGTAACTCCATCTGTATTTGCACTACTAAGCAAGCTTTCTTGGTAGAATTTGAATTTCAGTTTGCCTAGCCTTCCATTTGAAAGATACTTACTTTTATTGGTGGATTGATACCAGTTTAAAGAATGTTCTTGTCTGACAAAATATCAAGAGATTAATTTTAATAAATGTTGGTAGGAATTACAGTACAGTAACGGGCTGTAGAGGAAACCTGTCTTTCTTAGCCATTAGTGCCTTGAAAATATTGCTCATATGTATGTTTATAATTACTGTAGTGTTGGGGGTTTTATTTTTATTGTGGAGAAGGGAAGTTAAATTCCAAACACATTAGCTAAACTTGTATAGGATATGAGTCTGAAACCATTACAAACCATTCCAGAAGAGTACTTAGTTTCATCAATCTCAAGATTAGGAAAAAGTGCAACTTCAATATGCTTAGCTGGAATTTTTCTATAAACCCCTTTCAGAAGATTTCCGATGTTCACAGGATAGAAGATGACCCTCAGTGTAAAAGATCCATTCGTTATGTCAACAACTTAAAGATGTATGCCAAAGTATCTATTGTAATTAATTCTTGAACAGAGTGGTGATAATTTTCTTGCGCTGTTTCACTTAAAGGCTGTCAAAGATTGTCTGATTTGTGATGTGTGGCTGGATATGTGTAGAAACTCAGATGTGTTAAATTTACTTTTAAATGAGCAAGATAAGCTTAATATTGCGATAGAGGAAAATTTAGATAGAATAGTGACAACAACACACGTACTGTGCAAGTGCGTGTTGGAGACAGTCTGAAGATGCATCTCTGTTAGTATGAGTGCTTTGAATGTGAATCTTCCTCTGATCCTGTAACCATATGCGGGATCTTTATTCCATTAGTAAAATTCTTAGGATCTGCAAGTAAGATACTTACTTCAACCTCATAGTGGTAATCCCTGTATATACATGTCTGTTTGGTGTAATGCTAGATTTAAAAGTTTGGGAGAGTAAAAATTCATATGTATTATGAGAGGTTTGAATTGTATCTGTCTCATCTGACGTGCGTTTCTCCAACAGTGAAAACTCATCTGAAACTGGATTTTTTGATATGTCAATCAGTAGTCTTTTTTTTTGTTTTAGTACTTCTTAGTGCTATGATTAGGAATAGACTGAAACTAGAGAATAGATATGTAAAAGTGGTATGTAGCTACAGTTACCATACTGGAGTTAAGAGGACTAGAGGGACATGTCAAGGAATTTGCCTAAAATAGATAGGGGACTGCTTGTTTGAGGCTGTTGGTGCGTGCAAGGATGAAAATCATTGTGGAAAATTGTGAGGTGTTTTTTTGACTAGTGGCTCTGTTTTGAAGCAGTTGGTATACCTGTCAGAAAATAAGCAGGTTTCTGTATGTAATAGTGTACAAATGTAGTTTGATGTAATAGTGAAAGTTATTTCTATGCTGATAGTTACTTGTGAATTTCATGGTACTTAATACTACCATTTTATTCACAAAGCATTTTATGTATTCTGCATGTTCTTTAAAATGCATTAACTTATTCTACTTTATGCACTGGTTATTACATAAATCAAGGCCAAGATGGAGATCTTTTGATTTTTGAGAATCTCATGAAAATTTCAAATCGTGTGTTTTCAATGACTCATTGCCATTTATTCTTATAATTCCTGAACTGGATAACAACATAAAATATTAACATAACTCAAATTACCTGATAATTTTAGAGTGTATTTTTATTTCCAAAATAGCACTATATACAATTTTCTTACAGTCTAATCAAATATTTCCCAGAACTATTTTTTTTCTGGAAAACATTTTGTAGAGCTGTTGAGCTGCTGATACACTTTGCCAGTGTCTTAGGTACATCGTTTGAAATTTAAATTAGGTTACAGACAATAATTATTTACAATTTTAGTTTTATTTCAACATAAGTGTATTGCAGTGTGTATTCAACAGTTCTGCTGCTAAATGAAGGAAGCATATCCTTAGCTTGCTGCGCAGATACATGGGCACAGGTGGACATCTTGGTAGTATGCACCATGCAGTGAAACACATGGCACTACACAACATGGGGCAAAGAGCACGCAGTTTGAATTAGAAGTCATTTTGTGGATACCTTGTAAATTTGTGCTTGTTCATATACAGGCTGTAATTTCTAAAAAGGGTGTACATGTTTTTATATTGAACATTTGTGATACACGTGCTACTCTAATGTAGTTGTCCTTGCTTTGTGGAGAGAGGCAGTATTGTATGAACCTGTTTATGTCAATATTTTAATAATTTATCTTTATAACTGCTTTTGTCTATATTTATAGTAACATTGGCACCCTGTGTACAGAAGATACAATCAGTGCTGAAAGGAAACTTGCATCCATCTGGAAGCAATAAACTTTTCTAAAAGACTGCACAGTGTTACTTAATCCTGTGATTTCTTACTGTGAGTGAAATTAAGGTTTGGTTCAGTGGTGTCACATCATATTGGTATCAAATCTTCTGTGAGAGCTTTGTCATAGTGTTAAGCTACAAACAAAATTTCAAAATTGATGGAAGTCTGAGAATGTAATTTCCTCAGTCACAGGATTATGCATCACTGCAAGTGTAGTCAATTCCATATAATAACATTAATTGTAATACCAGAAAGCTTCTGGAGTATTGCATTTTGTAAGCTTTCTTTTTATATGAAGGGCTAATTTGTATACTGCACAATTGGCTAAGCATACCTTAAATGTTGCATTGCATTCCAAGTCATTTTTGCACTATACATATATCATGTATAAAGTATTTTTTTAATGTGCCAAAATATTTTACAAAGTTAGAGAACCTTAAGAGGAAGGGGAGGAAAAAACCATGTATTATAAAGATCATCTAACAAAATTCTGTGGGGTTTCTTGTTGCTTTTCTTTTAAGTCTATTACAAGTGTGGTGTACATGAACAAAATAGGATTCATTCATCCCTGCAGGCAAAGTGGTGTAGTTTACATTCGTCCTTTTCCTATGGGGCAATTGAGCTGAAGAACATTGGGGTGAATGAAGGGTTTCATGCTTGTCAGAGGATTCTGGTGGTGCTATTGCCGTCTCTTAGCCTGGAGCTAGTGTAGAAGGTACAGATAGAATGATACAAAGGATGACTGAGTTTATGAACAAAGCTCCTGGAAAAATAGATCAAAGATCAATGAGGATAAAGCCAAACACGTAGCTGTTAATCAATGAGAAGTTCATGGATGAACTTGTCTAGCAGCTGATAGCTCTGCTTCAGTACCTAAAAGCGTGAATTGCTAATATACATTAATTACCAATAGCTTAAGGAAGGAAATTCTGAAATGCTGATGTTTAGCACTATGGAGGATTTGTAAATCTGCATTTGAGGCTGAAGCAAATCTTGTGCCAGTAAGAGGCCAAGTAGAACTAATTATTAACTCATAGTTAATAAAACTCAGTGATGTCATGTGGCCATAAGAGGCTATTTTAATCTCCCCCCATCTTATTTTCTGAAATGTCAGAAGCAATTGCCATGATTACAACATAAATTAGTAGGTACAAAACAGCTTGTATGTGTGACATTTTTTTCAAATGAATGTAAAATTAAGCTTATGTTTCCTCTTTGGGGATTCTCCAGTATCTTTCAGCTCTGCAAGCCCATTGTATTGAATCTTGTAAGTGATTAGATCCCAGTCTTCTGTTTTATTTCAGAAATCTGTCTCTTTTAATAAATTCCGTTATATGATGGTTGTATTGTTGGTCTATGTAAAACTAGTCATTTAATCTAATGCTTGTGCTTGCAGAGGTTTTATAAAATGATGGAAATAATTGATGTTTGTTGTCCTGTTATTACTCTGAAATTTGTTATGTAACTCCTTAAATATATTATATTAAAAGCCCCAAGGTTTCAGGCACTTAATAGAAGGTTTGCTGCTAC
Source organism: Calidris pugnax (assembly GCF_001431845.1). Classification (NCBI taxonomy): domain Eukaryota; kingdom Metazoa; phylum Chordata; class Aves; order Charadriiformes; family Scolopacidae; genus Calidris; species Calidris pugnax. Next base: position 12,566,481 of record NW_015090990.1, on the reverse strand, counting down.
TTTTACAGTCATATGAAATTAGGCAGTATGTGGGCCATATCTTAACATAAAATGTAGAGCTTTCTATAGTAAATTTATTTTCAGTGACCTCTTTCTTGGTGTGGTGTTAATGAGGAAATTTAGCTATTAAAAACCACAATCTTTGCTGTATGCATCCTCTTAAATGCTCAGGTTCAAAATCACTCGCCGTCTGCCTTGCTTCCTTTCAGCTAGTGGTGGTGTTCTGTACAGCATTATTCCCAGTAGATCGTCTTGTTAAGGGGGCTATTTTTCATTTCATCATCTCCTTCAAATTCTTTGTTGGAGAACAAAGGGGAAATGCTTCCCGAAGGTGGCACTTTTTGTGTGGAACAGCATTAGGCCTTGTGCTAAGCTTCATTCACTCTTTTCCGTGGAAGTACTTATTCAAGAAGCTATTTGGCTTCTTTTCAAACTAATGGTTTTGGTATGTTTTTCTGACAAAGTTCTGCTGTTAGCCTGTAATTAATAAGCAAGGTACTTCACTGCTCTGAAAAAGAGATGGAACAAGACGTTAATGAAAGCTTGATGGATAGATGTCTAATGAGCCTCTTAAAAGAAGATGGGCCTTGTTCATGGAGGCCCAGGGTGCACTCACTCTTGAGATCTGGTTGCACTCAGAGGGGCAGTCCCCAGGTCTGGCTCCTCTCCGGGGGTTTGAACTCCAGCAAAGACGACCTCTGAACTGTACTAAACTCTGCCCTTATGCTATGGAATTAATTGAACTGTTCCCATATTTGCTCTGCCAGTTGCCAGCATCACCTTTCCTTTTGATTCCGCCAGAACTAGGCAGTTTGGCAGTGGTGGCTTTTTGACAGAAATTTGCCTACTGCCATCTTTTAAAGTTGTAGTAAAACTTGCCCAAATTTTAAGGCCTTGAGCATGGCGCAACTCAGGACTTCAAGGACTACGCCAAATGTCTCCTGAAGCTGCTCTTCCTGCAATTGCTGTGATGATATGATGCTGGGCACAGAGGCATGTACCTGCAACAGCCCTCTAGAGCTGATGAGGATGTTCAGAAATATGAGGCTTAGTTCTTAAAAGATACGATGGAGAACAGGGATCGGACTCAGTGGGTCAAGGGGTCTTGTGGAAAAAGAGCAGTTTGAAACATGGAGAGAGACAAGAGGGAGGATGAAAAGTCAGAGGTTGCAGTTTTAGGTGTGCTTACGCATGCTATGAATATGTTAAAATTGTCAAGAAATTCTCTGAGCAAAGAAAGAAAAAACTTTTCACTTTCTGAAGAATGCATTGAAACTTGCACAAGACTATTGAAGCCAGTTTTATATGTTGCATTTATCACATTTTGTCTTTTTAAAAATATTTGTAAGAATTACTGGGCAGAGAAATAAAATAATGTAATTTCTGTTACCTAGTATTACCCTTTATCCCACGATCTCAGATTTGCATTGGGAAATTACTGGGGTTTTGGTTGGTTGGGTTGGGTTTTTTTGGCTGAGTTTGAGTTGAAAAATTTGAGCCTGAAGTACAGATTTGTCCAAGAATATTATTTTTTTTTAGTATATCAATTATTCTTCATAATAATTTCATTTTTAGAGATAGCTATCTATGATATTACTTTATAATAAGATGACTTCTCTGAGCCTGAATAGTGAATAATGCTTTTTACTGCTGTATTAAAATTTCCTATCCAGAAAAACTAACTTAATGTGCCATTATAGGTTTATAAAGTGGAGTTTTATTCCGACTCTTATAATTTTGTTAGTTGATAAGATGTAAATAGAGCTCTAAAAATTAAGAGAAAACATGGTGCATCTTTCCCAGTTCTTGCTGACTGTTGTTGATCTGTGTGTGTGATCACTGGGGAGTTAGCAATTGGAAGTGAAAATGCAGAGCAGATTGGCTCAAACCATGTTGACTTCCTGCTGATGAAAGGAGACAGTCCCAATCCTTCCTTCTTCCCTGCTGTGTAATTTCTTATCACTTTGAAGCATCTCTGGTTTTGTAGGACTTGTGTTGAACTGATTATATTAAACAACTTGTCAGAAGACTATGGCGGCACAAAACCTAAAAATAAAGTGGACAATCTGTGTTACTTTAGGGAGTTGAATTGACTCAGCTTGGTTTTGCCAAGTGCCAGACATAAGGAGAAGGAGTGGACTACACAGTTGTGGCAGGTGAGCAATGAGGGTAGGTGCCTGTGTTAGAAGAGGGATTTTTGGCAAGGTATTGCCTTGGCTTGGCAAAATACATCCCTTCACCCTCAGATTTTCTAGAGACAGAGAAAGAAAATTGGTTGCATTCCTGCCAGATGTTGTTAAGCTCAATTTTCTCCCCTGAAGGAATACAGCTGTTGCTGCAAGTGAGTAGCTGCCATTAAAAGATGAAGTTAGTAGTTACACCCTGCTTTTAGTTTCCAGCTCTAGAGGAACTGAGATGCATCTCTTCAGTACTTTGTAGGACTGTCTGAACTTCTTGATGCTCCTGAGGAGGCCAATATACACAGTCTGAGAAACGTTTTCCTAGACTGGGGCCTTGGTTGTGTTATGCTTCTCTTACAACACCATTTAAAAGGACTAGAGCAGTGTAAAGATAATCTTTAAAGAAAAAACAGCCCCTCCCCAACCTGTACCTTGCTGTACCTTCTTCTCAGCTTACTGTTTCATACTCTCAGCAAGCAGAAAGTGCAATTTTGCTTTCTCTGCTTGCAAAAGAGAGTAAGAGGCACAGCATCAAATTTTGCCAAAGGTGTCACATGACCTGTCTTTTTGAAATAAAAATACCTTGAAAATTCAGATGTTCTGCAAATAGGTTTTCTGTCTCATATTTAGAGACTTTAATGTTAAATAGCCTGACAAGCTACACAGTAATTGCCAGGTCTTCTGGCAAGAATGATCATACTTGCTCCTTTATATTTCTCATTGCTAGTCCTTGATCAAAATTGTAGCTGAAAACTGTTGAGATTTTATAAATCAGTTGCATGCTACTTATTGTGCTTTGCAGACTACTGTGAGGAAAAAATGGGCTTAAAGAGTTAATAGTTGCTGGTTTATATGCATTAGGCATTGTCATAGTAAATTAAATACTTCTAAGCCTAAATTTGTACATGTATTGTCAAAACTAATTTCATTTATTATTCTATTTATTTCTTTTTTTTTGTTTGTTTTATAGTATGGCAGTTATATTTTATTGCATATCCTGAATGGCTCTTTTGAAAATACTGTTTAGACAGTGTAGGATGATCTGTAATCAGTTCTATAATTGCTGTAGATCATGGTATTTTCTTTGGTAAAGTCTTGATGATTTTTATTTCTAATTATTTCTATTATGTTACACTACACTCAGCTATAGCAAGCAACTATTAATGGAGTGTAATGGATGGAGAGCCTAAAATGTGTAGGACATTTATCTATTAGATGTGGTTAAGTGGGGCTAGGTATCTTACCAAAGGTCATAGGAAGAACTTATGGCCAAGGAAGTATAACACATTTTCCTTGGTGTCCAGTTATCGTACTTGAATTCTATAGTCACATTTCATGTGTATTTTCTACTGTTTTTCTACTGTACTCCAGATATTTCTTGTGGAAATTAAGTCATCAAGTACCACTTCTAGATGTTGGGCCTCTATGATAAAAAAACTGTCCGATAAATGTTTTGTTTTTGAAGTGTTGGTGTTTGTATTTTAATAACACACTTCTTTTTATGAACTGTTCTATTTTGCAGTAATACTGCTTTTTTTCTTTGTGTATGTTTTCATCAATTTTGCTGTAAACGTGATAATCTATTTGTTTAAAGCCTAGTCTAACACTCTTCGCTAATTCAGGTTTGGATTTCTATTTATAATTAAACTGCATTTGAGTGTATTAGTCCCCCACTCTTTGATTTAGCTCAGTGTGGTGTGTTTGGACATAATTTTTTGTTAAATAAGATATTAGACTACCATAAATACGAAAAATGTAGGGTAGTGTCATTGCTTGAAATCAGTCAGAGGATAAATAGGAGCATAAAACTTCCTAGAAATGCGTATATTCAGGCAGGCTTTTTTTCATGCTGTATTTGGAAAAAAAAAAAGTGGACATGTGCAGAAACTGTGAGTACAATTAGCGTCAAGCAGATAAATCCAACTCTAATCCTGTTTACGCTCTACATCAGACAGATGTGCTGAGATTGATTTAGACAAGCCCTTGGCTTATAGCAATTTTTTTTTAAGTGCCATATATTCTGGTTTTGTTAGATCTTTGTTAAATGTTAAGTGCTGTTAGTTTTACTCTTCCTAACGCCTGTAACCTACTTTATACAGGTTTCCTTTCTGCTGTCATGATGACAGAGCAGCCTGGTAGAAGAGATTATCTTTATTCCTTGTAATTAAATTGACTTTTTTTTTCAGAGGATACAACAATGGGAAGTGGGTACTGAATTAAATAAATAGCATGATATCTAATAGATGTATACTTAAATCTCTTGCAAGAACAGATGGTACCCAATATCTTTCTAAGTAATATGAGAGGACAGTTAATGTCCTGAAACAGCTAGCAATAACCAATATGATACTAACGAACCAATAGGTCTTTGGAAGTTTAAAAAAGTGTCTAATCCAATATATACTTTCTTTTTAAAGTAAACTTGCTTGTTATCACATACTAGAAATACTTTATAAATGTAGCTCGTAGTTAAATTTTCTTTATCTGAGCTGTTTTATAAAGTTTTACTGTATTAGTGATGATCTTATTTTCAGTAAAAATAAAAGGTGAAAATTATAGAATGTGCCTAGGGACTTTTATACAGATTTCTTTTCAACTTCAGTAAGAATTGGCTGTCCTAATCCTACTAGCTAGTTCGATATTTCCTCTGCAACTTAAAACTCAAGGATAATGCTTTTGTATGATTTGATATTCCTACATTTTATGTGCTTCTCCAAGCTGTATCTGGAGATGTATTCCAGTAGAACAACTAGAGTAAAATCCTACTTTTGAAAGTGTAGTGCTGCCTGGTAAGAATATATTATTTTAAATTTCAAAAGTTTTGATGTGCATCAGAGCAACATAAGAATTTGACAAATACATAGTAAAGGGAAGTTGTAAAAGCAAATAAAAATCTGGCTGAAATACTAGCATGAAAATAATAGGCAAGATCTGGTTTATGACTAAATGTCATTCTATGAAAGCTAATGGGGGAATAAAAAGTATTTTAACAGGCCTTCATTTTTCTTGATTTGTGCAGGAAAGATAGGCTAATGTTTGTCATTCATTTGTGGTGCATATGCATAACATTAGCATTTACCCACAAATGTTTTAGAAGAGCAATGCAAAGTTTAAAAAAAAAATATCAAGATCTCTGATTTGGTAATGTTAGTGTTAAGGTTGTCCAGTGTCCTCTCGCCCTTTGAGTCTATGCAGAATCAGAGTTCAAATGGGATCATACTGTTTTTTTCTCCTCAGTCCCCTGGTTTCATTCAATATACCTTGTAGAAAGTACTCTTATGGCATCGATTACAGTATTTTAAGCTTTGTTTTGTTGTCTGTTTGGTGAGTTTCCTCCTGTGTATTTGCTGTGTACTTGTGAAGATGTGCACCACAGAAAATTCCCGGTGCCCTGTGGCAGTGCACACAAACGGCACAGTATTGCTGCTAAGAGTGGAATGATTTTAGTCCAGTTTTACACCCTAGTAGCTGACCTACGGAGAAGTGAGGGTGGTAAAATGTAACAAGTTAGGAAAATGTGTAGGAAGTATTTTAAGTTCATGCTTCTATTTGCAGTAGGTTATTTGGAATGGCACGGGAAAAAATGGGTTGGATGAGAATTGTGAGGTGGGAGAGGTAATACTGATGTAAACTTTAGCTGGCATAGCATTGCTGAGGTGCAGTCTGCCAGGATTTCTGGACAGAAGCTTGGTGGCTGCATAGTCTGCTTCAAGAAATGATGTTGAGAAATGCCAGTGTCAGGCTGTTAGGAGAATTGACACGGGCATCTTTATTCTGCTTAGAAAAAGTATGACTCTCTGAAGCCCTCAGCTTCATGTGGTGTCATGAAACGGGTGATAGGTGGTTTTGCAGTCACACACCTGCAGGGCTGTCCATCTTCTCCAGGAAGACAGTTAAAATAGTCTTGTGCAGCTTCTCCCTGGCGCTTCAGTAAAGCGTGCAGCAAGTATGAATCAAACAGAATCTGTTACAGCTTTTGCTCTTGAGAAGCCCCTTGACTGAGCTGTTGCTAGATTTGGAAAAGGTTTCTCGTTTTTAGCATTTCTTGCCTTGGGCTGCAAAGGGACCTTTATTGGTCTAGCATATCTGATCTGCTGTAATTACAAAAAAAGCAGGGAAGCTTTTCTTTTCATGTCCAGAGTATCAGACACCTACAGCAACGGTGACATTTTTCCTTCAGTTGGTTTGTCTGACACTGTATTTGAGGAATTAGGTGTTTCACAGCTCAAGAGGGCAGTAGGAGGAGAAGCCTGTTACCACAGTGGTTCAGTTGGTACATCTCCAAAAGGTATTTGGAACTCGTGTCACTGAAGTGATAGTGTCCATGTGCACAACAGCCCTGAGATAAAACAACCTTCACCTAGTGTTGCAGCCTAACACCAATCTCCCCTGGGGTGAGGGTCCTGAACTGTCAAAAGAACTTCTGAAACTGTTTTTCTTTTACTTGTCTTCTGAAGTAAATTTGTAACTCGAAAATGAAAGATAAGATAGGTGACATGCTTTTGGTTTATTTTTCTATTTTTACTTAACTATTTTCTGATATGCCTCTAGTCTAAACCCAAAAGGCAGAAGTTGTATTGAATGAAAAAATACATTAAACATATAGTCAGCTTGGGTCATAGTACACTTCCTGATCTATGATTTAGGAGAGTACAGCTACTGAGATTGCTATGATTTAGGAGAATATAATGAAGAATTTACTTTCTGAATGCAAATAAAAAAAAAAGTGATTCACTGTTCTTAGTCTGCAATTTTATTAATTTTTTTTCAATATCAGAAAAGGGATTATGTTATTGTATAGCTGGATATCTAACCTAAATAACAGAAAGTTGGTAAAATATAAGACCAATGTTTGAGGCAAATGGTATGCAGTAAGTTTCAATGTAGGCATGAGCAGGTGCAACAAGTGAAGCTAGAGATCAGCTGAGAACAATATTTGTTTTTTTTAGATATTACCCCTAATTATATTGATAACACTTCTTTTTCTTTTCTTTTTTTTTTTTTTGTTCCGCTACAGGTGATTCCAGTATGGTGTTACAGGCTCAAGAGGAGATTATTGAAATGAAAGATGTATTTTCAGTAAAACTGAAACGTCGCCGTTTTGTAGGGCAGAAAAAAGGTGGTACTGCTTTGGGTATCACCATTTTTAAATGCTTAAATAAAGAAAAGAATAAGCTAACAGACTGTGCTATCCATTTAAATAACTTAAGTGAAGATTATTGTCAATCATGGTTCAGACATCTGAAGGAAATTTTGAATGGTAAGCACTTAATTGGGGTTGATATCATTATTATTTCAGACTTGTTTCTATTGGCAATACGTAAAGTTGAGTGATGCCTAGAAAAATATTTTGCCTGTGGAAATTAAGACACACAGATATGAATATCATAGCTGGAAAATGTTTACTACTCAAGTTTTACAAGGTGAAGCGTAAAATTTAGGAAAGTGACAATAATTAACTAATGCAGCTGTGAAAATTAAACAAATTGATGCTATTTTTTGGAAGTGTTTTGGAAACTTCTGAAAATAGGTAGCTTGCTATATTCTGACTGAAGAGTCTTCTGGGAAATCTGTTTCTTAAAGAAATAAAATACCTTGTTGATGTTTTCACTTGAATTGCAGCACATCTAATGGGACTACAGGGCGCTCTTCAGGGACTTCCCAGTGACTGTTAAGCAGCTCCCACTTGAGACCTGCAGATTCTTGAAGAGACTAATAAGAGAGGCTTTCCTCCTCTTCTTAAATTTACAGGTGGAAGTGCTCTTAAGGTTCTGTAGGACTCTTACAATATAATTTTATACAAAATGTATTGACACTAGCTATTGATAAGAGGCTACTCTTCATTTAAAAAATATCTTTCTGTGTTTGCCTGGACTAATGCCAGTTTCAGGATGCTTTGTAGCATTTTTTTCATGGAAGCTGTATCAAATTTAAGAAAAAAATAATCACCATTTAGGGGGAAAAAAACCCAACAAACAAAAGTCTTTCACTGTAATCTAATACCAACACTGTTGGAAAGACTCAGAATGTAGCACACTTGTGATTTACAAAAAACCCACTAAAACACACAACAAAAAAACCCCACAAACTAAACTCTCTGATTTAGCTCCAAAATGTGTCTTTGTTTACAGACTATAGCAAATGAGTTTGTTTATTACAGAAGAAAAACAATCCATCTTGTAATAGCTGAATTGTTAATACTGAGCCAGATTACAGAATTCAAATTTTATGCATCTATAGTGTTTGTAATAACACCTTCAATAGTGATTTATAGTTTACTTCTACTAAAGTGACTTTGTCAAAAGCAGATATTAGATAAAGTAAAATAATATGAATTATTAGTGGTGCATTCTTACATTGTTTGCTTATAATATACTTTGGGTTTTCCAAATAAAAATATGTATTAAAAGTGTTTTCCCTTGCACCTTTTTGAAAGACTTTATCATGAAATACCCAAATCTGCAGAAGTGCCAAGATTCTTGCAGATCTCCAGCTACCAATAAAGGCAAGGACATTTGCATAAGGAGCAAATGCCTGTTTTGTTCCCAGATTACTCTCCATCCATCAGGAGCAGTGATACCATATGTTCACAGAAAAAAAGCTGCAGTATCTCCTGCTCAGGTTGTCTTGACTTCGAGGTGCAGCTTCTGTTTTATAGCTTTGTAATTGGAAGCCACCTGAACCTGAAAGAAGCGTTCTGTGCGATGTTGTTGCTGTTTGTAGTTCTTCCTTCAGCTTCAGTCTTTCTCCAGAAGCTCAAACCTTGCACAGATTTTTTTCTTGAGCTCTAATCTGTATGTTTTTCTCCTTTCCTTTTAGTTCAGGAGCAATCAGGACTCAGAGAGGGAAGAAATAACCAAACACAAGCCCCAGAATATAATTTAATAATGAGTATATTGTTCTGTAATTACAGTAAAAGTTTTTACACTGTTATGCATTGAAGACTGAGTAGATATTCAAACTGACTTTCTATCCAGAAAATCAGCAAAAAGCAGCGACATTGTTGCATCTAATGTGGCAGAGACACATTACAGTAATTTAAACAGTGATGGTGTAGTGATGGTATAATTCAGAAACAAAAGTATTCTTATTTAAAACATACCAAACATTGGCAGGAAGTTCCCAGTGGTATTCAAGTCTGGAAAAGTATAAAATGCAGTTAAATTCTTTTGATTCCTCACTAACTGAAATCTCAACTGTATCTTTGCTTGAAACAGTGATGAATTTTCATAGTTTTTGTCGCAGCTTGTTTTCATAATAGTGCCTGTGTCATCTTTGTTAATGAACTCATATTGGCTCCTTTTTGGTTTCCTTATGAACTCAAGGATAAAGTTTAAATTTCATCCTTCTAAAATAGTTGAAATTTAAGTGTATTTATCTTTTTCTAATCTTTCTGATCACAAAGTAAATTTTCATTAACTGCTGCATTATTTACTTTAAGGTTTTTTATTAGCTGGAACAAATGAAAAGCAGGTGATTTAACAAAGTAGAGTGTATATATCTTTGGGTATGGCTGTCAGTAAACATGTACTTTCATTTGTCAGAATGGCTAAATGTTATGAAAAGGTGTGGCTCTTGAAAAAAAATGCAATGTCTATGTTTACCTTACTCTGACAGGTTTTTAGATTTTTATGCATATATAGTAATTTAAGGAACAACAATAGCAAGTTTATCAGTGATGACATGAGCTGGGGTTTTATCTGGACATTTTTTTCTAGTGAAGATATAAGTATTTTTTCTGAAACCCCATGTACACAGTTTCCCTTTTACTGTATGTTTTGTGTTGGACATGAATGTTTCTTGCATGTTTTTCCCTGTTGATGCTTACTCTTCTCATAGTGAGTATCCTCTGTTGCTTTGAATTGCTGCTCAGAGTAACTAGGCTATAATTTTTCATGAAGCCTGTCATCATAGAAGTGAGCCCACAGGTACAATATAGTTGCTTAGAATTTAGTTACTGTGGCTGCTATTAATGGCTTTTTCTGTGTGTATGACAGGGTAACAAAACAGCTATACTACCACCTTCCTGCTTTTAAAGAAGTTCTTATTTTCTGCGTAATGTCGTTGCTGTTCATATGCATGCCAGCTAGGTATGAAGAGCTTACTCAATGATATGGTGTTCAGGAAATTTGGTCTTCTGTTTATCACATATTTGTTAAAGTGATGTAAAATAACCACTGCCATCTTCAGGCATGTGCCTACAGAGCCTTGGTTCTGGACTGGCTCCTGGAAAGCCCCAAATGGCAACTTAGGCAAATTGTAATTTGCTGTTGATTTCGTGTCAGACCCATTGTACACCTGACTCTCTGCGCTTTCGGTTTAAACTTTCTCTTCTGTTTGTACTGAACTTATGGGCATGTACAGTGGACATACTCTCTCAGTGGAATTCACTATTTAATTTAAAATTCTCTGTGCATGCAAACACCCAGTGTTACTTTAAGGGTGGATAGCCCCAGAAATGAGAGAAAATGCCAAATTATCAACGCTTATCCAATTTTTTTAATTATTTTTTTTTTAGCAAGATAAAACTTATTTTTAATAACAATTGGTTTGAAAAAGTTTTACTTAAATGTAAACTATCAGAAGACAATAAATATAGTTAAGAATAAATGACAAAGTAGCAAAAACATGCATGAAGTGCATTTTATTTTTATCCACTACTCTGTAGTATCCCTCTCAGTGGGATTTGATACGAATGTCTGAAACTTCATGCATGAAGTTTTAATTAAACCATTAATGTTAAACATTAACTTTGGTTAGTTAATATTAACAGTGGTGTTGCCATAGTTACGTTAACAAATCTTTCTCATATTATTAGTTTTCCTCATGTATAATATTCTTACTGTTGTATGAAGTATTTATAAATGTATGCAATAATGACATGATTCCAGGCTCTTAACTTTTGTAACATAAACCCATTTTCATAAAGCTAAGAACTGAAAGCAGCACAGATGTATGTCTGAGCATAGCGTCTCTGCTGCCCTATGAGCCTTTGTTTTCAGAACACCCTGATTGACCCACCACCCTTCATGGTTCACTGATTCACTTGATAGATCAAGTTTAAACTAGTGCATATTAGCACATTTGTTAGTACTAGAGGAACAGTTGGCCTTCCTGCTTTAGGCTGCTGGTTCATTTCAAATGGAGCAGCCATGGAAAACAATAACAGAATACCAGTTAGGAGAACACCAAAAGGCTGACAGACTGGAATCGGTTGCAGCCTGTAGTAAATGAGATTTAATTTTCTTTAAACAACGTCACTATGAATGAATCAAAGATGATTATTATTTAATAATGCTTTTTACAAAGTTTCCCTGCATAGTTGTGTGAAAGTTTACTTTTTTGACTGTTAATGGATATTCTTTCATTAAACTCAGTTGTTTAGTGTATTATAACGTTAAGTTAATGATAAATAATAATTTTTGTCGTGATCATCCTTTCTTGTCAGGCAATCATTTGGTACAATCAGTAGTGTACCATGTCACTGCTCAAATGTCTTGTGATACCTATTTCTATAAATAAAGTAGCTTACCTCTCTAAAAAAGTACATTGATATTCAGGTAATCATAAAGAGAATATTCTAACACTTATCCTGTGAATTCATTTGGTTCTTGAAAATCTCGCTAGGATTTAATTCTGATCTACTTTTCAACATAATATATATATTGTCATAAATACAGTTCCTGGCCTAGAATAATTTTTGGTTAATAAAAAAAGAAACAAGTTCAACTGTTTTCTTAAAAATCTAGGATTTCCCTCCTCTCTGCCCCAATTGAAAAGTCTGTATTCTTTTGTCTGCTTATGCTTTCTTTTAAAACTTTATATTGCCACTTGGGGCTTAAATTTTCATATCTAAAACTCAAAAACAGTTAAGTGAGATACCCATGTTTGCTTTCTTCCCTTCAGATTTCTCCTAACAGTGGCTTAGCAGTATTGTAACTCACACTGTCTGGGTCACAGAATTCTGACACTTTATTACCTGTCTCTACTTCTACAAGCTCTCTGCTTTTTCTATTCTTTCCCTCTGCTTCATGTGTTTTATATATGTGTGTATATATATATATATATATGTATATATGGCTTAAAGGTATGCTTTACTTACAAACCAAAGACTCTGTAGTCAGTTTTTACACTTTTGTGGCTCTGAGTGTTGGTGGGGACTGAGCATTTAGGGCCAGCTGATCACAGGTAGGTCTCTTGTAGAGAAGATAAGAAATGTCACAGCACGTATATCAACATGGCTAAATCTTTTATCTTTTAAATCAGGAGTCCTTATTCTTGCAGTTTTCAATTTAAGTTCTATGGACACTTTAGGCAAAATTATCAGGTCACAGAAATTATTTTTTTGGTCTTAATATTTCTATGATTTCTAAGAGACTGCAACAATACAGATAGCAGATTTCCATTGTTTGGTATAATGATTATTATAATGTCTTTATGATGATGATTTATATGTTTTAATAGTCTTTGGGAACTTTTATGTAATATTCCTTATTTGTGTGGTAATTCCTATGATTAGAAACTATACTATAGTAGATAACTGCAGTGCTTGTTTCTGCTTCCAGAGACTCCAGAATAATTTAGGTTGGAATGTGCCCCTGGAAATGTTCTGTTCCGGCTTCCTACTCAGAGCACTGAGCTTCTAAACAAGATCAGGTTGCTAAAAGCCACGTCCAGATAAGTTTTGAAATTCTCTAAGGATGGGCATTCTGCCACCTCTCTGGACAATGTGATCCATGGCTTAACCGCCCTCATTGTGGAGGGTGTTTTTCTTTATTTCAGATTGCAATAGCCCTTGCTGCAACTTGTGTCCGTTGCCTTTTTGGCCTTGCCCCTGCAAGAGGTCTGGCATGGTGGTCTGTTTTACTCCCATGGAGTAAAAGCACAGCATTTTGGTAGATTCTCTTCTCAAGGCTGTAGAAAGCCAGCTACGTCTGCCTCTTGTATGTGTCCTCTGTTGGACTCACTCCACTTTATCAATCTTGTGCTGAGGGCCTGAAAGCGGATGCAGATTTTCAGGATCAGGCTCAAAAGATGTTGAATACGAGGGCATAGTCATATCCTTTGCACTGCTGTTTGTCCTCTTGTTAGTGCAACCCTGTAAGCACTTGGCCTTGATGGCACCAGTGGCACACTGTTAGCTCATGTTCCATCAGGAACTTCAGATAGTCTCTAAAGAGGTGCTGCACAGTTGGTTGATCCCCAGCCTGCACTGTTTGGGTTTTGTTGGGCCAGGTGCTGGACTTCATTTGCCTTTACTGAACATCTTGAGGCTTTTGTCAAACCTTTCTTGTAGCTAATCAAGGTCCTTGTGAATGGCAGCTCTGCCCTCCAGCGCATTGACTGTCCTCGCCAAGTTCCCTATTTGCTTTTCAGAGGAAATACTTTTAAATATAGGTACTAAGGCTTATTACTGAAGACATTCAGTATTCATCAGAAATTAAGAATTCATCAGGATTAATTTGCCATGCAATGACGTGGCACTGTGTGTAACATTTAACCAAAAATATAATTGGAAATCTTGTTTTTTATGTATGCTTTCAGGTTATAGCAGCCAACTGATCCAGTAATTTCCTTCAGTATCTAAGGAATCTAAGATTTACTAACACAAACTGGATAAAGGGCTAGTTTCCACTGCCGGATTCTCTGATATGTTTAAATAAGTGAAAAATAACAATCTGTGGGGTTTCTATGATTGTTATGTTTTGATCTGAAGGAATATGTTCCCCTTTGGTGCTGAAATAGTATTTAGCTGTAATTTCTCTGAAGAATCGTTCCTGTTCAGGTGATGAGGTAGAGTAAGTGAGAAAAGCTTCAGAAAGTCCCATCTGACACTGTGAAGGTATATGTGGCTGTAAAAACTGAAGTAGCACTGGAGATGGGGCAGAAAATCAGGCTCTCACTCTTAGTTCCTGTTGGAGTTGTGGCCTCCTGCTAATTTTCTTCTTGAATGTTGAAAGCAGTGTACTTGCCAGGTATTCTAGCTTTCACTTGGCTAAGAAAGTGATAGTGTGACCTGGTACTAAAAATATTTAGAATGTATAAATGAATGAATGCAATACAAAGTTGTTCAAATCATATATTTTAAAAAACTACCAAAGAAACAGCAGTATGGCATGCCACCAGTTCCTTTTTGTAGCCGACCAACCTCACTGAAACATGGCAATTGTAGGAATTCTAGCAAAGAGAACTTGAAAAGTTGTATTATTGGTTTAGTATGAATTATTTACTATTTAACAAAATGCCATATTCCAAATAATAGAATTACTTCATGGGATCAACATGCAAGACAAGGTACTGTTTGCCTAGCGGTATTTCTCAGTGTTGTTTTCTCAGAGTTCATTACTTTGAAGACCTAAATGTAAGTTTTTAAAAAATAAAATTAACAATAATTCTCAGGTTTCTGAATAATATTACCAGGTTTTCTATTTCTTTGTATTTCATAGAATGGTTTGGATTGGAAGGGACCTTAGAGATCATCTTGTTCCAACCCCCTGCCCTGGGCAGGGACACCTCCCACTAGAGCAGGTTGCTCAAAGCCCCATCCAGCCTGGCCTTGAACTCTTCCAGGGATGGGGCATCCACAACTTCTCTGGACAACCTGTTCCAGCCCCTTTCTTTCAAGATGAGGGAATTTACTTTGCACTGTTTGATTTGCACTCTCGGAAAACAAAATTATTGGGCTGTAGTATCAAATTAGTTGGGTGTTATTGTCATATGCCTGCTGGGAGTATTTCATATTAGATTCCAAAAATGGTATGTTTTGATGTTTGGATTTTTTTGTTGCCCAATCTTGTAATTTTTCCACATTCACTCTGCTCCTGTATCAGGGTTTAACTAGGGTATGACATATGCTTTTTTTAAAATCTGGTTCCTACAATGTTTTATTTAGTGTGTTTATTAGCTCTACGCAGAAAAGTAATCGGTACTGTAATTTTAAGATAAATAGTACACATCCAAGAAACTTAGACTTTTTTAGACTATAATTTACTTATCCTGTTAAAGTATTGTAATTGTTCTAGTATTAAAAATTCATTTAACCTGTAAAAATAGATGGGCTGTGTGTGATTTTAAATGTTTTGTGTTTTCCTTTAGGCTTTCAAAATAGACCAAAATCCTTAAAAGTGTTTGTTAATCCAAGCAGCCACAAAAGAGAAGCCACTCATGTTTACTATGAACAAGTTGCACCTCTTTTTAAGCTTGCTGACATCAAAACTGATGTCACAGGTAAGTTGATTCAAAAGCATAGTTTAATCCTTTGTGAAACCAGTACTTCAGCATACAAGACAAACTTGAATTTACTCCTGATCCTTATTGGCTTTGCCTGCAAGTAGTGCATTTAGAACGATAGTGGATAAAATATGTTTTTCTTTAGTCAAAAATTGTTTTAGTAATTCTGTTATTCATGTAGTATTTTTCCCCTGTACTAGTAAAATATTTCTTGTATTCTTTAAAGCAAGCATTCTATAAAAAGAAGCCAGCATTTAATGTCTGATAGGCCTGAATATGCTTGCTAGGAGCTGTTCCTCCGTTCTGACAAACACATGTCCTTACTTTCCTGAAAGCATCTATTGGCCAGACATCATAAGAGGGGCTTATCCGAAGGACACATTATTTCTGGATTCTGACTCAGTTTCAGGGCTGACCTGGAAGCCTAAGTGATTAAGTTCTGTGGTGACAAGGGCAGTTCTCATGAGGTACGTGGGCAGGACTTCGTGTCTGGAGAATGCGAAGGTACAACTTTAATGTTGTAATGATGCTGCCTTCTGCTCAGCAGTGGGTTCCTGATAGCAGGTTTGGATTTAAGGCCCCAGTTTCTGCCAGAGTGCTGCTTTATGTCCTGAATTTGCCCTTAGACTGTTTCATTTGATTGACTTTTTATAAGAAGTTGAACAGAAAAACAATGTGTTTTCATAACGCAGTAAAATATTAGTGATCTTATCATTACTTTTTCCCCCTTCTGTGAAGAGACCAAAACTCATGCTACATCAGATTTGGTCCCCAAACCCACCCAAGTTTACAGAGAAATCATGTTAGTATTTCCTATTCCAAGTAATGTTTTATCTATAGTATTACAATTCCCTTTAATGTACTGCTAATTCTTGATTATGCATTTCATATCCATGTGAAGTATAAGTATGCAATGTATTTTAGCACCAAAGTCTTTTTTCCTATATCTGTTGTAATTGGCCTGCAAAATAATCAATTCCAGCTTAAATTATGACACAAGAGGGCTAATCCTACAGTTGTCCCTTAAACTTCTTGTGAAATCATAAGTAGTTGAGGTGGTAGACAAATCTAATTTAGGCATGAGGATATAGTAATGCAATAAGTGTTTGTATATGAGATTTATCTTGCTAATTTTATTGCCTGTATTTATATATTTTTTAAATTACTTAGCCCCCAGTGTAAAGTAAATTCAATCTAAGATTAAAGATAGATGAGAATAAGTGTGAAAAAGTTTGCGTTAGAATTCTGTAGCGATAATTCCTTAACTTCCCTTAATTGATAAGGGAATATCAACAGCTTTATATGTTTCAATTCTCACAGACATATTCTCACCTGCAAGGCATAGATGATAGTGTAAACAGATTAATGATAGTGCTGTTTTCTTAGAAATTGAATTTAGCCTTGTTTGGTCACAATTTTTGAAAAGAAGGTTTTTTTGTCATGCAAACCTTCGTTAGAGATGACTGACTGTCATACTGTTCAATTAATTATTACTTTACTTTAAGCAACTATTTAAAGAAAATTACCTTTTAAAAATTTTATTCCTTACTACTGGTTATTGTTTCTTTTATGTTTACTGTGAACATAACCTTGTTTGTTGGACTCTGTTAAAGGCAGCGTTATCCTTAACATGCGTAAGATGACATTTTTAAGTTATGTAATGTCACCTGGAATACTAAAGCTGAACTAATAAGCAAATCTGTATCAATAGTTTTTTAGATTAATTAATAGAATTTAATATAAGATATGAATATAAATTGTAGTGGTTTTAAAAATATTTTTCCTAATTGAATAAAAACAGTTTAAAGTTTCTTTTTTATATTATTTTTTCTTTTAAATTTTGAAAAGAAACTTCTGGTTTTAACCAGATAAATGTTTAATGGCTTATCCTTAAAATAAGGTTATTTTGGCAATGTCCAAATACTCTTGTGCTTATTAGCTGCCTAACACTCCTCCTGCAGGCAAAATGAGAAAACTACATTACGGTTTTAAATGCTAGTACAGAAATAAATAATTAAGAACTATGTATTTAAAAAAAAAAGGGGGGTGGGTGGTTGTGGATGCTCAAAGTCTTTTCTACTGTTACCATCTTCTAATAAAACTA
Source organism: Calidris pugnax (assembly GCF_001431845.1). Taxonomy (NCBI): domain Eukaryota; kingdom Metazoa; phylum Chordata; class Aves; order Charadriiformes; family Scolopacidae; genus Calidris; species Calidris pugnax. Next base: position 12,548,967 of record NW_015090990.1, on the reverse strand, counting down.
CGTACCTCGTTTCAAGTGAATGGAACAGGTTTTTTTCTCTCCCGTAATTGTTTTGGATTTTGTGAAGTTGGAGTGTGCATCTTGCTTATTACAGCTCTTTTGAAACGTGGCAAATGTTTACACACATAATGGTGTACAAAGGTGTATTAGGTAGTAAAAGCTAAAGGCTTTTGTACAATTTTTACACTGAAGTTAGTTTACTTTTAGTCTTTTCACATACACATATTTAAAGCATAAAATTAATTGTACACAAAAATCTTACAGCAAATTTGAACCTCTGAAGTGACTTCTAGTGCATACATAATGCAACACTTGCAGGTGACTAAAAAAACCTCCAAACCACTGGGCTTTGCCTGTGGAGTGCTGAAAGACACACTTCTCCTCATCCTGTTTTGTATTTTGGTAGCTGGCTGCCGCTTCCTATATGATCAAGCTTGCTAGATCTTATTCTTGATGATAACTTCTGTTGGAATAAGCTTCTTTTTATACAGCAGTTAAAAGGCATGTGTGTAAATGAGTGGGTTCTGAAATAACATTTACTTTCTCTAGCTATCATTAAATTTGGTAAGGTTTTCTTTTTTTTTGCCAAACTACTTTGCACACTACAGGTGTCTTAATTTTAGTGAAATTAACCAAAGGTCTTAAGGAGTGAATTGTATTTTGTTGGTGTTTGGGGTTATTTTTGTTACATGGAATAAACAAATCTCTGAGGTGCTTAGTGTAGTAGAAAGTGGGAATTAGCAAATCTAAACTGAAACAGTACTTTAACTGTACCTAAGGCTAAGCAATACTTAAAAATTGGTCCTTATACTAGTTTGGCAATCTTGAGAGCTGCATCTGGGATATTAGGAAAAGAATGGTGACTCTTCTAAAAATCCAGTTCAACAAAAGCTCACTCCACCTACAAGTACTGGCAAATGGTCATAACTGGAGCTAGTATTTTAGAAACATATTAGTACCTTGCAAAATCTTACACATACTAAAGAAAAGGAAATAACGGTAACCTCAGCAGACTCCTAGTTTGTCTCACTTCTCTTCCTAGCTTTGACTCTTCTGCTTCTGTTAACACACAATTACAAGCTGGATGTTTAGGCAAAACCAGCAGCATTCCCCACACCCCCATTTTTAGGACAGGATCACAAAGGAAAATAGAGTGACTGAGAACTGGACAAGTAACATTGGTTTAAACTTACTATACAGTAAATAACATCAATATTTTTTTTATCCATTGTCAACACTGGTTAATCTGGTGTTATCATTAACAGTTTTAATCCTATTGACATTAGTCTGTGACATGAGAGCCAGTATTTATGTGTCATATGGAAGTGTCCTATGTTTTGAAGTGTTGAACTAATTCTGTGTTGGGGTTTTTTCTATGCAGGGGCTGAACCCTTAGTTTCTTGTTGGCTGCATGAGACAGGGTATTGCGATGTTTTGGAGTATGTGTGAGAATGTTCAAATGAGGTGCACCATCCGTGCCCTTTCAGAATGCTATTACTTGAAACTGGAATTTACAAGCTGGGAACAAAACGTCCTTGAAAAAGGAAAACTTTTTCAATTATGCATTAGAAATTATGAATTTTGTGATAATATTTTTTTCCAAATATGTAACCTGAATCCTTTTCAAATGGTCAAAGAGCTCTTTCATCATCCTACCAAAATTTATTGTGTGAGCTTTTTGGTTTTGTGTTTGGTTTTGTTTTTTTTTCCCCTGAATTGGAACAGAACCAAATATTCAAAGTTCTATCTTTTTTCCAGCTATCAGAATGACTTTTATATGTCCCTGTGGAGGTTGTCAAGCCTGCAGAAAACCTTTTAGACATGGTCTTTTTATGTCTGTGTTGGATTTTTTTTTTTTTTACTTGATTGATGTTCTATATATTCTTAGGAAGTTTTTTCTTGAAAACTTAATTTTTTCATTACCTTTTGTTACAGTGTTTCAAAACACATACCGTGTACCTCTGTCATTGTGTCATCAAATTTTAAATTTCTTGGAATTATCCCCAGTGTTAAGCCTTGCAGTATTCCTCCTGTATAATTTTCAAATTTAAGCCATTAGATGCAAAGAGGATGGAGCCCCCATCAATCTGGCTAATACTAGTCATTTTCACTTGATTTCTTTGTAGACATGAGTCCTCTTTGTTTTCATGTCCTGTTCTTTGAGTGATTTAATTTTGCAATAGTAGATATAACTTATATACATTACATTAGGAAACCACTGAGCATGTTTTCTCTTACAAAATGAAATGTCATTTACTGTACCATTTTAATTAGACTGTACTCATAACTTTCTAAATGTCATCATGTTCATTTAAAAAGGCATGTAACCTGGTAACCAACTGTATGTTTTCATGGGAAGAGTTTCTTTACCAGTTAAGCAATGGTGAGATATTTGAACCTTTCTTCATTTTTGCATGATGTACAGTTTTTTTGGGCACTTTATCAATAGAGCAAAACTGAGTATGATAGCTTAAATATTGTGCTTTAATCATCCAGAAGAGGTCCTGCATGAAAGTAAATTCTGTAAATCATTCCTGAAGCTATTATAGTAGCAAAATGATAATTCTCTGCCTTCGATATAATCAAAATAACTCCGGTTTTTAATTGAGAATTTCCAAAGCACCAAGCACGAGACCTTTGCTAATACTGGCTGGGAGATATTTGAAGTTACATGCTGATATACAACTGTTTAGTGTGAAGTGTAAAAATTTTATCACTGTTATTTTTTGTTTTTTAAACAAAGTTTATATATATATGCACATTTGTGTGTGTGTGTGTATAGGGAGAGAGAGAAGCGTTTTCAATGCTTGTAAGCAGCGTTTGAATACTCTGTAGAAATGCTGTTATAACAGGTACAGATACGGAGTGATTGTTTTAGACACCAAGACTAATAATTTTAACAGTGTTTAGAAACACTGGAGAAAAGCCTTGAACTATGCTAGCACCAGGGACAGACAAGCATGAAAGATTAATGTAATTTTGCATATAATGATGCACATTCTTACACAAAAAATCCATCTGCAAGTGTCATGTCAGTCAGCAAAAATCTTTGATGGGTGGCTGCAGCTGGGCTGTCTCTTCTGGCAAAGCTGGCCTAGAAAATGCTAAATGTAGTTATGATGCTTTGTGCCATCTGTAGTATGCCAGTTTATCCTGTCTTCACTGGCATTTACAGTACTATGTAGGGTATCAGCAAACACAGAGACATCAATGCAGAGTGACAGATTCATTTCCTCCAGAGGCTATGAACTCTGGTGTATATTCGTGCCACCTTCTTCTGTATGTTATATTCTGTTGTCACTGGTATTTGGCTTGATTTCATACTTCTGTGTTTTACTCCTCATATTTTTGATTTAGCAATTTGCATATCCTAACACAAAGGCAATTAAATTTGATTGATACTGAAATAATTCAGCCTTAACTGAGGATATGCTTGCATTTTCCTGAAGTTTACCAACTGTGGCAATGCTAAAACTTGCATTCTGATGCAGTAAAGATCTTTGCTAGTTCTCTGAATTTAAATGCACTAAATAGCCATGTGCCTGATGGCAGCTGAGTTTTCATGTGCCTTGCCTTTTAGCTAGCATAACTGTAAAACATGCCTTCTTATACTTTTAATGATTTAAAAAAATATCTGAACTGAATTATTGTCTGTTCCTTAGGATAGAAGGGCAAAAATTTTAAAAACTGTTTTAAATTTTCTAATCTTCTGATAATGTTATTTTCCACAGTAACTGAATACGAAGGACATGCTCTCTCAGTACTTAAAGAATGTGAACTTCAGGCGTTTGATGGGTAAGTTGGTTAGCCACAATGAATCTTAATAGACGTCATCGCATTAGTTCTTATTTATATTCCATCCAAAACTATGCTAGTAGGTATTTCATGAGTTACTCTGCTTCACATAAGTTAAGCCTGAGAAAATCAATTCTTATTAGATGCTTTGTTTTTTATTACTTATTGACAATAGCTATGTATTTTAAATTCATAAATAATGATAAATAAACATAAAGCTTTCTTAAATATGCTTCATGAAAGCTTCAGTCTCTGTATTTGCAAGAATGGCACAAGTGCCTTGTATTTCACTCTGTCCATTCAAATGGTTCTTAAGGAGAACATTTTATCTAAAAGTAATTTGAATGTTTTTTCCATTAAAAAAAAAATAAAATTCAAACTTGAAGTCAAGAATGAAAATTCTTGTTCAATAATTTTTAAAGTCCTTGCTATGTGGATTAATCATGCAATCTTTAGTATTCTTACTTTAATCATTCAATATTAAGATTCAATAACATATAAGAATAGTTTTGCATACTGTGGAATTATTACAGCCTTCTTATAACTCTTTCTGTAATATGCAGTGAGCCATACAAGAAGGCTTAAATAGTGTTTTATTGTTTCATCAATTTCTATTGGTTCTAGAAAGTCCTGGAGTTAGGTGAGAAAATATATCTGAAAATGTGTGTATGTATTCGAGATTCTGAGGATAATTTCTTTCAAATTAAGATGTGCCTTTTGGGGTGCTAGCTGGGAGCCGGTTTGTCCTGGGAAGCAGATACTAAGTTAGAGAAGAAAAAGTCTGGGTTGAATCTTCTTCCACAAACCCCTTCTGCCCTTCTGCTCTGAGTCATATGTGAGTTGCTTCATCTTCGATCATTGGGTGGGATTGCTGGAGTACTTCCCCTGTAAGACTTCTCTCCAGTAGCCAGACCTAAAGGCAAATAGGAACATAAAGAAGCTGGAAGAAAATAATCCTTAAGTTGATAGGATGCTAGGAGAGCTGAGGTGAAAAGATCCCTGCCTTTTCTAAGTTAGCTGTTTAAGGGTTGGTTGTTTTTTTTTTTCCACATGTGAAAATTAAGTATGTGTTTTTTTATCAGAGGTTATAAGCAAAAGTGAGATTTCTGAAGTGTTTAAAAAATGAGCTTTATAACTTCTCAAATAGCCTGGCCTCCATCTATGTACTCATTCAATAAAGCACAATGCAGAAAAACATCCTATTAAATAGCTAACTTGAGATGCTTTTTGATACAAGATCATAGGGAAGATGAGTTGCAAGGGTAACTCTTTACACTGAGGTACCTAGAGATATCTTAATTGTTCTTTTCAAGTAAAATCTACAGAGACTGATAGGGTGAGGTCAGCATTCATATCATGCTAAAGGACTGAAGAAGAAAGATACAAATCGTCCCTAGTCTCTCTTCTATTATCTTTAGAGTTGGTCTTAAGAACAGGAAGAGAATATTTGAAATTGGGATTTTCTTTTTCAAATTGTTTAAAGGCTTATAGTATACTTTTGATTATGTTCCTGTGAAGTCCTTTGTGACTTCTTCATTGCTGTCTAGCCTAAGAATTTCTGCCATAGAAAAAAAATGTCTTACAGGCTCCCCAAACCATCTCAGTGTTTCCCAAATAAACTTTTAATTACAATTTTGGTTTATTGAAAATTAAACCAGAAAATGTATGGGATCTGTTTTGAATTGAAAATTAACTCCACAACAATGAAATTGTCCCACTGATGAAAAGTCATGCTTTTAGCAATTCTAGCAGCCACATCTAGCATGACATCATTTCACTTTTTCCATTAAGCCTTGAGAAGTTTTAGTTGTTTGTGGAGCAGCACTGGGTGTGATTTGGCTGGCTTCAGTTCTTTATTGTTTTGCCCTGGCTTCCTGGCCAGTTTTGTTCCGGTCAGGTGCTGTATCTGTCACTTAGTTCTGTGTTTAGAAAATAGGCTAGCACTTCTCTACCTCGTCTTAGACGTGGCAGGCCCTGTGTGTGGTGGTAAGAGGTAAGGTAGGTTCTGCGCTATGTCTTCATGGCAGGGTTCATGTCCTGTGGCCCTCACAGGCCCTTGCCCGAGCTCTGAGGTGACAGGAGGTGTTAGGTGTGGACTGAAGGCTGTGCCTGCCCACATCGGGCTGCTGTGCTCAGCTCAGCTCAGGCTTTCCAAGTGTTGCCCGTTTCAGACGGGCTGAAACCTAATTCAAGTAAAAATGTATAAAGGGCAAGACAAAACTGTTTTTTATTCATTACAGCAGGTGAGCAGTGTAGCAACATGCAATTTCTGATCTTGAATTTCTCTCTAAGAGAGTTGTGGTTCCTTACGTGTTAAACAGCACGTGAAGTAAACTGAAGCTTATGATTTGCAGCAGTAAATTGGAAGTTTGTCTGTCAGCGCTGTCTCTAAGGAATACAATTATGTCTTAACTCTTTGTGAAAGCTGTTTCTATATGTAATTTATTTTCTCTGATTTCTGCAGTTCCCGCTCTGTTTTGCAAGATGATAGGCATATGTCGTGTGTCTCATATACTCCACCTTTTTTGTTATCGCTTTTTTTTCTTTTTTCTGACTGACACTGGAAATGTAGGTACTTTGCCAATTTAACAGTGCTTTGTTCCTCTGCCTTGGGGCCAAACCTTGGTGACAAATAGAGTGCATTTGTGGTGCTGCTGTCTCAGCTGCATTTTCTTGTTTGCACAGTGACAGAAAACACAATATCCGTGCATGTGTTCCTTCCCTAGTCAGGAGCCCAAGATACTATGAATATTATTTAGAGTAGCCCAAGTTAGTCAGACTTTAGTGAATACTTAAGAAACTTGTGTCTGATGGTTAGACTGATGGATAGACAGATTTTTCTTCCTCTAAGAAGCCTTTTTCAAGATCTTAGTCAAATCTCTTTGCTTAAGACTTTTAACTCCTTATGCGTAGTAGGCTCTCTGATGAGCTTTGGAATTGCTGGTCCCTGACGGTATCTCTGTTTCCCGCTAAAAAGGCTACTCTTGATGATTAATGCTAAATTAATAAAAATTAGAGTTAGCAGGTTTTTTTATGTTATTCCTTGGACTCTTCATCTATTTCCAAAAACAACAGACACAGCACCTCAAAATGAGAATCTGTTTTCAAAAGATTTACTAGCCAAAAGACAATCCATCTCAGGCTTTCCAGGTGTACAGTTTTTCAGACTACAAAGATTAACTGGTTTTGCCGCCCTGGCAGAAACTTCTAAGCCTAGGAATAAACCAATCTAGACCAAAAATAAGACAAGAGATGACTCCTAATTATGAGCAGAAAGAAAATGTGCTTCAAACTTTTGCTATGTACTCTTCTTTTTTTCTTAACATGTGCAGTGTTTTACTAGACAAACATTTCTAAGAATATAGAAGTTAAAAAATAGTTAGAAAATAATAATAGGAACTAAAGAAAAATGTAAAAGGAGGTGAGTTAGTTTAATTTTAGCATTCAATAACATAATGAGCATTTTCTTATAACCAGTTTTATCTGATTGAATTATTGGACATAGTTTTACAACTGCATTCATATAGATACTTAAAATATCTTTTTTTTCATATAAGTGCCTCCTAAAGTGAATCTGATATATTAGTAATTGTACACTCCAACCATTTATATCTTTATGATTAAAATGTGTTTACCTTAAAAACATTTAACTTTGAAACATTACTAATTTGGAGAATCAGTTTAATAGTTACTTAAAAAAAAAAAAAAGAAAAGAAAAAGACGGGGGAAAAAAAAAAAGACTTTTGCTGTAACAGAGCTTTTATAGACAAATGCATTCCTCTCTATAACCACAGCAGGTGGGAGTTTAATTACATGCTCCAGAAGCAGTGATTAAGTACCGTCATGCGAAGGATTGCTGGCACTGGGGTTTTATACCTTGCTAAATCCCTCAACTGCTTGCGTACTGTGTGGAATTAGCTGTTTTCAAGTATTTTTAATTTTATTGTAGTATTTGGTGAGTTGCTATTATAAGGGCAATTAAAAAGCTTTGGAATGCTTGTGTGGCTCAGCATTGAAACATTTAAAGAACTTTTACACTGAGGCACTTGAGTGTGTGCTTAACTCTTCCAGCTGATCAGTTCACGTGCATAATGTGTGATAAGGTAAGAAATATTTTGTAAGTTGTTGCCTATATTTACTCCTACTCAGGCAGAAGAAAGTAGAAATAAGGATTTTTACATCTTGTTAGTTAACATCAACTGATCTGACAGTGAAGTCCTAGCTTGTTCTTAAAGAAAGAATGATTCTTACCTATTTGAAATATCATTATGTATATGGTGTGTGACAGCTGCCTTCACTTGTTAGCTCAGCTATGGAAGAGTTTATTTTGAACTGTTTGGCTTTTTTATTTTGAAATAGGGTAGTTTGTGTTGGTGGAGATGGATCTGTCAGCGAAGTTGCTCATGGTCTACTACTTAAAGCCCAGATAGATGCTGGAAAAGACACAAACTATATACCAACGCCTGTCAGAGCACCAGTTCCACTTGGAGTAATACCAGCAGGTGAGACTAAAAGGTACTGTTACGTTTTGTTAGTCATCCATTTTAAGTCCCTCTGGCACGTTTTACAGTTTTGGCTACTAAAAGCAGTTCTTGGTGGTAAAGTTTCAGTCACTTAAGGGAGATATTGAATAAATGCCCCAAATTACTGATTTAGATAATTGCAAATGACTAGATTTTAAATCATTATGATAATTTATAGTAATGGCACAGATGAGCTCTTTGCCTAAAGGAAGAAGCTCAGGAAGAAGAAAACTAAAATAATTTTCAGCTGATTTATGCAAAGATCAAGTTTTGCCCTTATTTGCTGCCAGAAATGATACCAAATGAAAACTTTGTTTTCTAGAGTTTCCTTAATATAGGGCATGCTGCTTCGCTGCTCTCTCCAGTTATCTTGGCAGGATCCTCAGTTGTGTTCATGCTTAGGGTCTATTTTTACATGGTAACCCAGGAATACATTGTGTGGTTTATATTAAAGAAAATAATACTATCCACACAACTGCTTGCTTTCTTCTTTGTGTCTATTAACCTGAAAACATATGCATGTCTCTTGAAAAGTCCTCTTGCTCCTTTATTAATGTGCACTTGCATCTTGTGGGGTGTTTTTTGTGTGTTTATTTTGGGGGTTTTGGCGGGGGGGGGGAAGGTATCCTTTCTCCCACTTTTCATATTTTCCCTTCTCAGAGTATAATTTGGGCCAGGCAGGGAGGCTTACCTGGAATTAGGTACAGGCCAGGCTGATTCCCTGATTTTATATGAATCACTTCCCTTTAAAAGAGGAGGGGTATTTTTGCATGGACACAACCCTCTGGTGTGGATGTTGATGTGACTATTTGATGTAATTTTTCAGATGTTTTTAACTACTAAGAAAAAAAGTCCTTCAGCCAGGTTAACAGCAAATCGTTGGTTTCAGTTTTCTACAAAAAAAAAAGGAGCAAGTTGCTTCTGAACTGAGCAAGCAGGTCATAAGTGCTCTGACTTGCTTTGCACTTCTAAAAGCAGCATTAAGACAGGGACTAGTTGCTTGTAAAAACACAAGACTCTACTAGCTTTTTTCAAGTTAAAAAAAGCTTGGAAATATATTGGCAAAAGATACAGTAATCTCAAAGACGTGAAGCAAATGAATTTTAGTACAGCAGTCAGACCATCACTTACCAGCTCAGTTGCTGTGAATATCTTGATGGTGTTGAGATGGAATCTCTCTAGTGCTTGACTCTGCTGTCTGGGCGTGCTTCAGTCACTGTGCCTCATCATTAGTGCTTACTCTCTTCAGTTTAAGGCAAATATGTCATGATCAAAAAGGATTTGTAAACCCAAAAGAATGCTGTATGGCTTGTTGCACAGAATGCCATAGACTTTGTTATACGAGGGTGAGAACAATTTATAGAATGATAGTGTGGAAAATTCCTGAGTAGGTTCTTTAAAATAATCTATAGTTTATTTTATTTCCATATTAGTGATATTCCAAAAAGTAGACAGTTAGGGAACAGATAATTATCATATTTATGTACATGAAGAAGGTGAAACTCCATAGTCAATTAATTCTGCCCTGCCACAGACATCCATTGTACCAAATTATTAGGATTCTCCTACTCAGTAAAAATAGAAATTGTATGATGGGATAGCATTATTTGAGTGGCTTAAAATCTGGTTTTAGCCTCTATTATAAGTAGTTAAGACAGCATTTTGAAGTTTCAGCCAACTTGATGGGAAGAAGCTGCTCTTGAAACAGGTTACTTCCTGCAAAGAAAGGTCCAGAGGGGAGCGTGTTTATACTAAAATACTCTACTGAGCTGCCTTATTCTGGTCCAAATCAGATGGATGAGATGTGGGGAAGCCTGCAGTTGTACTGCTGGCCATTAGCAAGAGTGTTTGTTGCTATGGGAACTACTGCTAAGAAACTGTACTGAGGGGGAATGGGAGAAAGGGGAGGGGGAACTGGAAGGACATTAAAAAAGCTATCCAGTTGTTACAGAACAAGAGACAATCTGTATCTGATGACTGGGAGCCTTTTGGTCCTAAATGGTTCATTTAAATAAATTCATGATTTCCAATTAATTCAGAAAATAAAATATTACTGAGGGACTCTTAATTTCTGTGATATTTCAGGCAAAGAACCAAAATGTTGGTGCAGTTTTCATCAGAATTTTAGCTATGCTTGACTAGGAAGTCATTACATCACATTTATCTGTTTGGATGGGGGAGACATTAACAGCCTTATGAATATTCATGTTGACTGGTTAATTAAGTTAATTGTACTGCAGAAGTGCTTGCACTTCCAAGGACAATTTTTTTCTCTACAATTTCTGTTTGGTACCTTTATCAGTCATGCTTTACATGACCTGCAGATACTTTGTCCTTACTGTGATACTTTTGCACTTTTCATGGGAAGGAGGTTGTAGGTAGTTGTTTGTAATGTCAGGAAAATGGGTTAATATTTTGAAGATAATTATATTTTTTGAATAGTAAAATCTTCTTTGTTTAAGAAATGTTGGTGACAGAGATGCTGGAGTTGTATGGATGAAACCTTTTTACAGTAAATTGAATAGTTGGAATGAGATCTAATAATATGACTGTTAGTAATCTGTGTGAGGTGCAAGCCCGTACATGAGCATCAAAGAAGGTTATTAGTCTCTGAAGTAATATGATAGTGTTCAGGGGAACCATCTTGTTACTGGTAAATAATATTCAGAGCTTACACAGGGGGGAGAAGAAGGTTTAGATGATGTAGGAAGATGAATAATAGCATTAAAATCACTATTATTGAATTGCCACTTTTATATTCTACGTTTTTCGTATGATAACTTCTATTGTTTTGTTTCTAAGCTTTTTATTTTTTGGTGTGGCATCCTGCTTGTATAGGACCTAGGTAATGAGACACGTTATTCAGTCATTACTGCAATCTAAATGCTGTTAGGCGTGTATTAAGAGTTTTTTAGAGAAGGTGATGGTACTTGCTACTGCACACGTGCGTGTGTTCTACCTCTTCAGCTTGTGGAAGGGTGGATGTTTTTGAACAGAGGCAGAACTTAACTTTATTTTCCCAGGAGTCATGAAAGGGTGGGTTTTGCCTTGTTTACTTCTGCAAATGTTAATGAGCTTCACAGATTTAAGTGAAGGATGCAATTACTTGTGTCTATCCTGTTTAATAAGAATGAGGTTTAACTCTCATTTAAGTCAGTATGAAGATTGGTATTGACTTCAGCTGTGGTCATTTGTTACCTTGCTGCAATCCATATTGACTCTTACTTAAATGAGGAATCCCAGTTTTAAGACATACCAAGCTTAAACTTCAGAAGTATATTCTTGATCTTCAGAGACAAAAATATTTCTTCAGAATAACAGCTTTCCTTTTGTCAATTTATGGGAAATAAACGCAATTTGCATGACTTGCAATGATCTGCTCTTTGTTTGCGTGATTTCCTTTGTTTTGGAGAGGTTCCCATAAAAGTTTATAAGAGTTGGAAGAATTTGATTGAAGAAAATATTTAGGTATTTTTGAGCTGCTGCTTTAACTAGCTTTACTGGCTAAGCAGAATTAGTTGAATCTAGAGGTTAAATATCATAAGTCATTCAAACATGAAATGCTGTTGGGCATATACTTGTATTATTCTGTGAAGGATTGCTTTTTAGGTCCAACCTTTTTTTTTTTTGTCCCTGAATTTTCGTTATAGAACTGTATTTTATGTGACTTATTTGAAAAACTCACTCTTTTGCCCCATCCCTTGAATTGTTTAAGGGTTGGATGGGGCTTTGAACAGCCTGCTCTACTGGGAGGTGTCCCTGCCCAAGGCAATGGGATTGGAACTCGATGATCTTTTTTTAAGGTCCCTTCCAACCCAAACGTTCTATGATTCTATGATTTTTGCATAGTAAATGGTATCTAGAGCTATATTATTGCCTTTTCTTTTTTATGTCTACTGGACAGAAAGGAAAGTTCAACTTACTTTTAGTTAAGTTGTTGGATAGAAGTTACTGCATATAAATGATTGACATTGTAATATTCTTAGTAAACTGGACTTCCTGTTAGTGTGTCTAGAGAAACTTTACTTTTGACAGAAAAAAGTGAAGAGTTGCATTGAGCTTTTGAAGTTGTCAATTTACACTTCTTTCAAAGTACTTCATAACAGCATATTTACCTATAAAATTCTGAGAAATATGTGAATGAAATTACTTTGTTTTTTTTTTTTTTTAATTGTTCAAAGAATGAAACTTTACGTAACCTGATTTCTTCCATGTACCACTGGAGATGTAAACTTCAAAGAATATTTTGTATCTGTTGTTGTAATGCATGTGCTTCACTTATTTCCTTCATATAGAAGGAGCCCTGAGAGCCTTACTCATAGCTTATCTCTCTGACATTGTAATGTTTTCCATGAGGTTCTCAGTATTCTGAGTTACTTTCAGAGACTAAGGTGCTATAAGAATATAACAGGTGCTCTGTGAGATACTGAGATGCAATTCCCAGTTATTTTACAGATTCTTATACAGAGAAATTATTGAAAAAAATTGAAGCATCTACTCCTGAATAAGAATGACAAGATGCCTTTAGAGCTTTGTAACTATGTATATCAGTCTTTCCAAATTTAGTAATTTTTTCCTGCCACTAGCGTGACATCAAAGATTGCAGAGTTTTGGGAAAAACTTAATTTTTCAGTCTGGTACATGATGCTTTTAAAGTGTTTATTTAAATATTGAGTGCCTGTTGTTTGAAATGTGATATTCTTCCCTTTCCTCTCTTCTCTCCCTCATTTTTGAAAGACAAGTTTAAATACTTCTGTAAAACTTAAAGCAAATTTAGCATCCAGAAGTGTCTCTTACTGTTGTAACATATTAAATAATTCAAGCAACAGGAAAATGATTTGAAAATCTAACTGAACTCATTCCTTTATGGAATGTTAGGTTCTAAATTGTGCTTTTGTAACTTTTGTTATTTTAATTAATCTGTTATTGAATTATTCATCCCTTAATCAGTGATATGAAGAAGCTCAATATTCTGCCTGCTTGGTGGCAGGCCTTGGTTCTTTTTTTTGCAGAAGTAAATCCTATGGCTTTGCTGCTTGGCTAAGAAACACCAGAGATGTGATCAATGAGAAAAATCAACTTGAAATTCTGTTAAAACTGTACCCATTTAGGAAAGATGCAACCATTCTTTGTTTGGGATTTTTAAAATAAATTGCTGCTTAAAAGTCAGCTGGTACACAATATCCTATCCATCAATGCAGAAGGGCAAAATTTGCATGTATAGCTGTGTTTTTTACACAGGTGAAGTGACTTGACCTATCAATCACCACTAAACATGGGTCTCCAGAGCCACGCTGCTTTCATTTACAAACTGATAACTAGTTTTCCACTCTCTCTTCCAACTCCATGCTCTCATTGTTAGTTCTTAACTTTTTTATTCTATTTACCAGCTGATTTACTACTCACTCCCTTGTTTAAAAATAAATGAATCTCTTCTATCCAGTGGCTAGTGCTGCAACTGCTCTGCCAGTGTCCAGGCAATGACAAAGACAAGTCAGATGGGTTCATTTTAATGCACTGAATGCAAGTTGTCAATTTGGCAGACACACTTCAAATTCTATGTTCTCTCTGTTTTTTAGTCATTGGTGTGTTCTTATTCGCTATTGCTTCTAAGAATCTAAAATGTAGCCTGCAAGAGGTGCAGCTCTCTTAGACTAGATCTAGTAGAATTTTGTCTGGGACACATACAGTTTTATACTGGCTGGGTATTATATTATTTTTCCAACTTAAAAATATTCCTCAAATATATCTTATTAGATAATCTGCTTTCTAGTACAGTTGCTTAATACAGCATTTAGGTATAGAAGAAGTGATTTTTTAGGGGGGTGGTTTAAAAAAAACAAAGGCAATTTTTCTAAAGCTTCCCCCTCACCTCCATTGGTTTTTAAGGTACTTTATAAATGAATTTGCAGAAAGGATTTTGTAGACCTCTGGAAATTTTAATGGTTTTAGTTTGTACTGTTCAGCATTTCTGCTGTTACCAAGACTAAGTAATTTGTGGGGAGGCTTTTTTTTTTTTGAGAATGCAATAAATGTCTCAATTTCTTCTTTAATTTTTTTTTCTTGCTGTTCTGTATCTCTTATTTCTACAGTAGCTTGTGTTCATTTTTACAGGTACTACTAATATTTTGGCGCACACTCTCTATGGTATTAAGCATGCAGTGACTGCAGCGTTGCACATTGTAATGGGTAAATATTTTTACTTACATTATCATATTTTAAATAATGAGGCATTATTTAGAAGTTTGCCATAACCAGTGTTTTAATAAAGGCTTACCGTTATGCTATAGCACTGTAAACTACATTGTAAGACTTTTAAACCCAAACAATTCTATCCTGATTTATAGTGTATTGGAAAAGTTCTAATTCTTTGAGTATAGTTTAGTGGCAAAGGTTGTGGACCTCATCTTTCGGTAAGTAAAATCTGCCTTGGAATAATGTCTGATTTTAGCATTCATATTAGCATTCACCAATTTTCTAATGCAGTCAGTAACCTTTTCCAATTTAATTGTGTGAATAGTGTTACTCTGTGTGTGTTATTATGCAATGATTGGTTGCATAATCACTTGATTATTTTAATTTAATGTACCTGCTGAAGACAATAGGAAATTATATAGTACTTTCAGCTTGAGGAAGGGGTTAGGATTGGACTTTTCAGGAAAGTAGTGTTATATTTCTAAGAAAGTATCATTCAGGTTTTTGGCTCTGTGTGCATTTCTTTTAAATAGTAACAGTTTCCATAAGAAAGCCATTATTAATAGAAAAAACTGTATCACTTGCCATTTGGTCGGCACAATAAATAGTTTTTTGAATGTGAAAATTTCACTGAATTTTCACTGAATTTCTAGAGTTGGAAGGGACCATAGAGATCATCTAGTCCAACTCCCCTGCTGAAGCAGGATTGCCTAGAGCTAGAGCATGTTACTCAGGACTGCATCCAGGCGGGTTTTGAAAATCTCCAAAGAAGGGGACTCCACAACCTCCCTGGGCAGCCTGTTCCAGGGTTCCGTCACCCTCACCGTGAAGAAGTTTCTCCTCATATTTGAGTGGAACCTCTTATGTTCCAACTTGTGCCCGTTGCCCCTCGTCCTCTCGGTGGGAACCGCTGAAAAGAGTCTGGCTCCCTCCTCCTTCAACCCACCCTTGAGATACTTGTCAGCATTGATAAGGTCTCCCCTCAGCCTTCTCTTCTCCAGACTAAAGAGTCCCAGCTCTCTCAGTCTCTCCTCATAAGGGAGATGCTCCAATCCTTGAATCATCTTTGTAGCCCTACGCTGGACTCTTTCTAGTAGTTCCCTGTCCCTCTTGAACTGGGGAGCCCAGAACTGGACACAGTACTCCAGTTGTGGCCTCACCAGTGCAGAGTAGAGGGGGAGAATGACTTCCCTTGACCTGCTGGCTACACTCTTCCCTATACAACCCAAGATACCATTGGCCTTCCTGGCCGCAAGAGCACACTGGAGGTTCCACCGAGATATGAACTCGGATCGCTGGATTCAGAGTCCAGAGTGCAAGTGTAATTATGCTAAAAGGAAAAACTAGCTTGCTAATACAAACCTTATTTTCAGGTCTTAGGAAAATAGCAAATACTTAGTTGAGCAATGTTAATATTCCTCACAAAGCAAATTTACTTTGGGATACTTTTTTATTTTTCCAAATAAAAAAAGAGAATAATGGGGAAGGTTCATCTTGAGTATCTATTTCCTAGACCTTGCAGTCAGCAGTGGAAGACCCTTCCAGACAAAATCTAGAACTGTCTCTTTTAATCTGAGACACTCAATCTAATGGAAAACACCCAGGTTCTCACAGAAAAAAATGTATATACCCCATCTTGACGAGAACTGGATGTCTAAATTCCAGAACTGTAAACATAATTCCAGTTAAAACCTATATTTAAGAGCTCCCATATATCCTCCAATACAATTTTCAGTCATTGCAAATATTTATGTAGCAACATTACATTTTCTTTGATACTAATTGTTGAAAATTTGAAAATTGAGTCAGATCTTTTGCAGTTTGATGAAGTAGCTGAATTTTTGCCGTAACTTTTTTAACACTTTGACATCTGAACATTGTTCTCTGAAATGACTAGTTTCATAGAGTCTTAATTATATCTAGATTGATTCTGGTTTCCGTTAGTAAAACTTGACTTCCTAAAGACAGAAGAGTCTGGAGTCTTTTCCTGAGGCTAAATTAGATGCAAAAGAAATTGTAAGTTGTATTCCATTTGAAATACAGATGTTATTTGTAATTTCTGATCTTTATCTTTGAAAATGTAGGACATATTCAGCCAGTGGATGTCTGTACTTTCAGTACTCCAAGCAAGCTGTTGCGCTTTGGGTTCTCAGCTATGTTTGGTTTTGGTGCAAGGACTCTAGCTTTGGCTGAAAAACACCGTTGGATGCCCTCCAGTCAGCGGAAGGATTTTGCTTTTATCAAAACACTGGCAGATCTCAAGTATGCCATGAGCTGTTACATTTTTCTAGTATTTTTCCTTTTCTTGAGGAAAATGCAATAATTAATGTGGTAAAGACATAGACAACAGTAGTTTAGCTATGTGGACGACTTAATTGCAGACAGATTTAACTCAGATGTGATGTATATCCCTCTTATATGTTAAAGAGGAGATAAATTCTGTATATTCGGCATCTGCTTAAAATCATCTTAACTTTGATAAAACCTGTCTAGCAGTTAGAATATTGGTTTACATGATAGTAAATATCAGTACTTTTCTAGGCCAGAAGAATGTGAATTATCATTTCTACCTCTACAAATTCCACAGGAAGACTCTCATGAGAATGACAGGTAACTAAAACTGAGTCAAACAATTCCAAAGCTACAAAAATACGTATGTCTGAAGATAAAATTGTAAAGTGCCTCATTTTGTTCAAATTTGACCACTGGGTAAAACAATCTTTAAAAAAATAAAAAATAGAAGATTTATTTTGACAGCTCCCAAGTTTTTATACTTTCTAAAACATTCCCTGTAGACTATAGAGGATTTGTTACAAACCATTCTTCCACTCGGTATTACTGGTTTGTTAGTTCCCTTAATCCTTTCTTCCATTGAGATATTACTTTTTTTTCTAAAGTAGATACTGTTTAAATGTGCTAAAACGAATCTAAATTATTTTACCTACATGTTTCTGACCTTTTAGAAAGAAGAAAGAGAAAATTAAAAAAAAGGGTGAGTTCTTTTGTTTTTACAGTTATTTAAAAGCGAACTGTGGCTTGTTAAACTGGAGTAATGTAGAATTACTCTGTTATATTTAGGTGGCAAGGATCAATGGCACAAAATTCAGGGTCACTTCCTGAATGTGAGCATTATGGCAATCCCTTGTCTGTGTTCAATGGCACCAAGAGGCTTGGCACCTAATACGAGGTCAGTAGGGGTTTAGAGAATTAGTCATGTCTATAAATTCTGACATCTTACCTTAAGACCTTGGCTTTTCCGAGAATACGAGCCTGTGTTTAGGTAGTCTAGACCCTCTGGAATGGGGGAGGGAGCAGGGACTGCAGCAGACTCGATAATCCCGGGAATTGTAATCAGTTTTTGGATCAGGCAAATAAGGTCAAGCAGTCTAACTAGAATAATGAGTGGATAATTGCTGTGATCAAATTAGTTGGCAAGTCTGACTTAAGTAGTAGTCATCAAGCAGTCATCTGTCATAGGATTTGACTATATGTAGAAACTTCATTCTTGGATTTTATTTCATTTAAAATATTAAGATGCCCCACATCTGCTTTACAGCCAGCCAAAATGAAGCGTGAATCTTTCTACTGTTATGAAGAACTGAAATTCACACTTGTCTTCTGTCTCTTTTTCTTTTTTTTCCTTTTTTTTTTCTTTTTCCTCCTGAACTTAGGAAATGCAGGGTTTATACATGTGGGGTTTTGGGAAACAAACGAGTATGTAATCTGGTTGTTGGCATTGACTCATTTTGCCTTTAGCTCATGTTGAGAGCATGCTTTGTGGTGATCAAAACAGTCATCAGGTGATAAATATTTGTACTTGATGTAACCTGTTGATGATTAAACAGAGTAGCAAGTACAAACTTTGTAGTTGTATGTGAAATATAACATGATCCCTCAAAAAAGAATGAAAAGAAACTCATATATATATGTATATATATGCACTCAGGGAAGTTTATGCAATTACTCTGTTTTGTTTCATTTGATTATCATTGGGTGAAAATAGATGTACCTTAGAATTGATCAGGTATTTTTCTTCAAAAGTACTGGCTGATCTGGAAGAATTTGATGTATTGGAAATGATATAGAAGGAAATGTTTTTGATGAAACTCTAATTGAGTAGGATTCTTTGCTACAGAGGTCCCACTGAGCCTCATATACCTCAGGATAGTGCCCTGATGCCGTCCCCACTTAGGAACTTACTCTGTTCAGCATTTAGTGTGTTGTATTCCAGTCAGTAGAAACATTCTGACAAGAATTGAAGAAATTACTCTTTTTTAGCTTTGCTTTCTCTTTCCATCTGTTCTGGCACCTGTTTCTCAGTGGCAGGGAGATTTATGACAAGCCCATGCAGTAATTGCCGGCTTGAATTAGCGTGTTTCTACCACAGTATAGTTGCTCTGTGGATCCCCCTATCCTATCATATAAGGACATCCTTTTTTTTTTTCTTCTCTTAAAAAATAATCTTAGGATTGGAGTCAGCTAATAGGGTAGGAAGAGTAGACTCTTCAGACAAGTGCTTCATTTCTGATATTGAATAGCATCTTGACTGTAAGGCTTTTTAATATGGGAAACATAAACGTTGCACTGATTGTTAGAGACTCAAGACCCATTATGGAAGTGTCAGCCAAACTCAGCTAGGTTTCTTTACTCTGTCCCATTTTCCCCAAGAGGTTTTTGCCATGTGAAGACATTTGGAGGGGAATGAAAGCTTTGCCTGCTGCCTGTAACTCCAGTTACACTAGTCTAAATATGCAGAAACATGCCAGACTACGTTTAACTCTGTGCTGTGTGAGCCATGTGGGACATTTGTTTCTCAGAGCATAGGTGGTGTGCTTTGGTGCAGACTGGACTTTCAAGAGAATTAATGAGAATTCTTAGTCATCTTTTAAGAGAAAAGGCCGTAGTGCCACATGCATTGCCCAGTCGCCTGCTGCGCCCTTTGTTGCAGCAAGCACAATAAGGAGGCAGCTTTTTCAATTTCACCCTCACTGTTTCTAAATCAACAAAGTAATGCAATGCCACGTGACTTGCTTAATGCTTACATAAAAATTACCTTCTTAGACAGAGCTGTATCGTAATGGTCTTAGGACATTCCTGATGCAATTGTTCAGTAGCCAGAGAATTATGAGTGTGGAGAGATGTGTTATGGTAGGCTGGAAGTATTTTTATTTTCTTTAAACATTTTCAACATAATTTCCAAGTATACATGCTGAGTAAATAAATATAGATATGTACGCATATGTATTCAGAAGATATAAAATACTTTCTATATAGAATACAATTTTAGCAGTGTTATCATGTTAATCAGATACTCTTGTTGAACCTTGATTTGTCTGTATAACTTAAATGGGACTTGGGAGTGATTGCGCTGAGATTCGGATTGTTCACTTCTCTGACAAGGTACAGTTGTGTTAAGGGGGAATCTGTGAATTGATAATAGCTCATTGTCTAACTCAAACTCTCAAAGATGCTAAAATATGAATGGTGACTGGGTACCCTGGGATCATTGAGTTTCTGTACTGTAGGGTTTCTTCTTGATTAAGCTCTAGCGTATGACTGTTTTATCTTATGCAAAATTCCCTTAGCTTTTAACCTTTGTGTGCTTTGTGAAATGTTAGTAGAACTGTACTGAGAACTGCTTAGAGAGTTTGAATAGTGGCATAGTTGAAGATCAGGATCTTTGTTGGGGCAGCCATGAATGTTAATGGAGGAGGAGAAGGAGCCCATCTGCATTGGGATGTATGATGGGGATGTGCTTGTGTGCATCATGGAAATAGTTTCTTGGTAAAGCTCTGTCTCATGACATTTATGGTGGTCATTATACTTTGCTGGAGAGAAGAGCAACAAGATTAATTTGTGTTGCCCAATGTTTAAAAAGTCATCCGTTAGGTAGAAAAGCAGGGTTTTAAAAATTAAGGTATTGTGTTCAATAAATTATGGATATTGATAAGGGAGTACAATTTTATTGTTTGTTACAGTGTATAAGTCTACTGATGCTAAATAACCTCAATTGCATAGTTTATATTCATGTTTGGCGGGTTGGCAAAAAAATGTAAAAAACCATTGGGACTGTTCTATTCATTTATTCTTGCTAGCTTTTTTTTAAAATCTAGACTATTGAATTGTTAAACTTCCAAATTAATGAAATTTATTTTGGGAACTAAATTGGTCTGCTTTTCAGGTTGAATAATGGAAGCATGGCTCTTATTGTTGTACAAAATACTTCTCGAACAGAGTTTATAAAACACCTGAAAAGATACGCCAGCGTAAAAAATCAGGTACTGTTAATTTCTTTCTGGTGATTATAAAAAGAACAGTTAATCGTGAAGGTAGATAGGCTGCAAGAGTTAATGTTAGCATCCTCATAAGGAGACTTAGGTTCCTGTCAGAATACATTAGCCCCCTTTTTATCTGATTTTTTTTTTTTTTTTTTTTTTTTTTTTTTTTTTTTTTTTTTTTTTTAAATCACTAGCCTAATACCGATTAGCCTATTTCAGCCCATCTGTTGTGGTTTAAATTGTATTTGTGTTGTACTATAGTTTTACGGGTGTAAAGCCCTTTTACCACAATAAAGGAAAGGCGTGCTGTGTTTAAATTCTGTGTGGTACAGAGCTGCAGAAGGCAGACTGGGGGCATCACGCAGCTCTGACAGAAACGGGTAACTTCAGCAGATCGCTGCGTGCTCTGCTGATAGCAGTGGGTTGTGACCATTGGTTGTCAGCAGGTGTGAGCTCCAGCTAGTTAGGAATGTTTGCAGAACTGCATTTCAAAATTATGGTCATTATTCTGTCTGGAGAGAAAAAGCAAAGCATGCAAACGTAGTGCCTTATTGCTGTCCTAAATACCCAGTGCACAGCCTAAGCACACTCATTCAGATGTTTCAGGGTTAGGTGAAATCACTTTTACAAGAAGGTTTAGGTTTGAATTTATCAACAGTCAGAGAGTTTGGGGGAGAGGTCACAATTTGCTGTCACAGTTCCATGTGACAGCACTAACAACTGCATTAAGGAAATAGTTCATGCTTTCCAGTTATGCTTTTGGAGGAAGGCTTTGCTTTTCTGTCTGCATTTGTAGTTAGAAATTAGGCAAGGTGATGTGGACCCTCCTTTAAACGTAAGATGAGCATTTACTAGAATTCTGTCTGGCCTTGTTTAGGACAGGATTACTGGTAATAATGAACAGAGTGCAGGAAAAAAATCTGCTTGGACTTTCACGTTATCCTGAAAGCATGTGCCATTTTGGAGTGTGTAAAATATACCACCTCACCTATAGATTGAGCAAGTCCAATATGGGAATGCAAATGGAGCACTACGTTTTTTCTGAGGCACTATTTAGGATAAAAATAGCATGTTAATCTATAAATGCTATCTGGAATATATAATGCCTCATGTGGTCAAAGCTTGAGTTAAGTGTTCCCATTTACTTAAGACAAAAAAAAAAAAAAGCAAGCTTTTTAATTTCAAGTAATCCAGTTTGTTGCTAAGCTACCACTAATATCTTTCATCTTCTTTTAATATGTATCTGTGTTTGGTTTAGTTCAATTTTCCCTTTGTTGAGACCTACACAGTCCAAGAAGTAAAACTACAACCAAGGCTTAAAAGTGGGCTTGATGCCAAAGAAAATACATATTTGAATGCTGCTTCTGCAGAAGGAAATTACCCTTGGAATATAGATGGAGACTTAATGAAAGAAGCATCAGAAGTTCACATTCGGTAAGGCTAAGTATTATGTTTATGGACTGTATACCTGTAACAGATTAGTACTGCAATCTTAAATGTGTTACAACTCTATATACTACAGATGACTCCAAAATTGGGTGTTGTAAATGCTATGAGGATGGTGCTGTTGTGCACTGCACAGTCTGGCCCTTTTGCCATTGTGTGGGCCTCTGCCCTGTTGCCTCGTGCCCGTCTTTGGAAAGGTTTGTTATGACCCACACGGCCTTTCCTTGCAGGTTCCTAACAGCTTCCAGCTCTACTTCTCTGCTTTCTGCCTGTTGCTTTACCCTTCTGATTCTTAGAGCAGAACAGATGTACAGAAAGGTCTGTGACTCCTGGGAGGAGCTCCTTCTGGGATAAGGATTCCTGCTTGGAAAGCAGTGTGTGTAAGGTTAATAAAAACATGTAGTTGTTCAACTGTGGGAAACTTAGTGCTGCTGGAGAATAGTCTCGGTATCGAGGAACTAAAAAAAGAGAGTATGACTACACAGGGAAATAGGAAGATTATCAGTGGAATTAAACAGGCAGTGGCTCACGCTTCTGCAATGCACACAGGGTTAGTTGAAGGCAGAGAGTTCAGAGTAACAGCTATATAAAATAAAAGGCAGATCATATTATAGAGTATATAATATATATAGTTCTAAAGATCATACAATTGTTTGGGTTGAAGGGACCTTAGAGATCATCTAGTTCAAACTCTCCTGCCGTGGGCAGGGACATCTCCCACTAGACCAGGTTGCTTAAAGCCCCATCCAGTCTTGAATGATGACCTTATAGGGATTGTCAGAATGTAATTCACCTGATTTTATTCCATACAGTAGTTCATATGTATTTGTCCCCTCCCGTCCCGCCGCCCCCCTCAAAAAAAAAGTGGCACACTCATTGCAAGAGTTAATTAAACTGATAAAGTTCTACTTCCTGACTTCACAGGGTACATCCTCAACTTATTAATCTCTATGGAGTCAACACTGATGACCTGGAGAGTTCCCAAGCAACATGCAATTGCATATAGAAAGGACACACTTCAAGTTCAGTATGAAAGGCTCCTTTTCTCACCTCTATGCACAGCTTTCCAAGGTCCCAGGCTTTCACTCACTGAATTCATTTTGTAGTAGAAGCTTAACTGGGATGTTTGTAATATTTCTGGATTTAAATTTATATCAGGTTATATATTTTTATCTAGTCGTATTTAGTTGTAAAGAAGCAGGCTTAACAGGAAAAAATTAAAACTGATTATACTGGTCTCATAAATTTGAGGTTTGAGAAGAGTCCATTAGAATAGAAGAAAATAATTTTTTTCTTTAAAATTATTCTGGCTTTTGCAATAAATAGAGTATGAGGTATTTCTAAGTCTGCTGCTGCTATCCGTGTTGTCAGGTAGCTCAGTTCAAATAGAACTGGTGATTGGAAGTATGGTACCACCTCATGCTGAAGGATGGTAGCAAAATATAGATTTATATTTTTTTTAATCCAGTACCTCCATTTCTAGTTATAATTTTTAATGTTGCCTTAATATATTTGCTTTCCAATCATTTCTAGTCAAAACAGTGATACAAAAGAACATGCTGATGTCTTATATGGCTTTTCTTTGTTGAATTGTACTCTTTGTACAAAATAAGTATTTAAAAATATTTTGTCTATCCTAGAACTGAAATGATATTCAGTATAGTTTTTGTTGCTGCTGAGAATAAAGTTGTGATAAATAAATTAAGAGTTGACCTAAATTTTTATAAGTTCCCTACAGGGCATAAACGTAATTTTAAGAGTGTTTGGGTTTTTTGTAGCTTATTTAATACAATTATTGGAGATGACGGCAAATTAAGATTATATTCTTTCTGGGAACTGGCTTTTTCTGAGATGATGAAAAGTAGCAGACCAAAAAGTTTGTCCCTGCAGGACCACAGGGATAATGACCATTTTCCTGGTTGCTTGTCTATGAATAGTCGAGAAGGTGGCCGAGGAATGAGGGTGTTGGAGGCTGCATTGTCTCCCGGCCAGAATGAGTTGCTTTAAGCTCTTTCTTCAGTAAGCAGTAAGTACAGTGTGAAATCCAGTCCTTAAAGATTTTGTTAAATCAAGGGCTTAAGGCTTTACATAGGATCTATAGCTACTGTATTTTATTTTGAATGCTACTTGTTAAAAACTTTTACCTGTGATAAATACACAAGACAAAGAAGTCCTGTACCTAAAGTATGGCAATTATTTGTCTTCTAATACTAACTAATACTGTTACTTCTTGGAAATCTCATACAGTTTCTGCAGACAAACCTGGCCAGTAGTAAAGGCCATATTTGTAGACAATCAAATGACTGCTTCATAGGCAATTTAATTATTATAGGGATCTCATAGCTAGTTCTGCTCTTTGCAGTGGAGGTGCTCCGTTCCCTTGATTGCCTTTGTAGCCCTTCACTGGACTCTTTCCAGTAGTTTACTTCTTGAACTGAGGGGACCAGAACTGGACACAGTACTCCAGATGTGGCCTCACCAGGACAGAATAGAGGGAGAGGATGACCCTCGACGTGCTGGCCACGCTCTTTTTAATGCATCCTAGAAGACCATTGGCCCTCTTGGCCACCAGGGCACCTCCTGAGATGGGTCAGAGCGGGTCCAGCTATGAGACCAGATCTGGTTACTTGGGGCTTCATCCAGTCCAGCTTTGAAACCTCGAAGGATGGAGACGACACAACCTCTCTGCAACCCTGTTCTGATGCCTGGCTGTCCTCATGAGAAACATGTTTTTCCTCGTGTCTGGCTGAAACCTCTCGCTTCAGGTCATACCCGTTGTCTGACTCGCAGTGAGTAGTCTCCAGTTAAACTACTATAATTGGTACTATGTCACATCAAATATTTTTAGCATGTTAAGGCAATTCAAACTAAACTGTCTACAGTTGTCTAAGAAGGAGATTCCAGCTACATTTAGTAGATTTAACTGGTTTTATTACATAACTGAAAATTAACAAAATAATTAAACTTGCAGAAGAAACAGCATTCATGTGCTTAACTTGTTGAGGTTCTTTTTTAACAAAATGAAATTGAGTGATACTTTATAACCTTCCCACCATCAGGACAGTGGACATTAATTTTTTGTCAACCTGGTTTATAAAAGCTAATTGAATTTTGCTTCATAGCCTAAGAAGAGGCAGCCAACATTTACATGTTAATAATAAAATCTGAATAGGAATTATACAATTTCCAAGGCAACATTATCACATGTACTGACTTATGTAAACTATTTCAAAGATAAAAAAAATGCTTTAGTTTCACTTCTTTGCATTGCTTGTACTGACAAGAACGTTAATGCTTCTTCCAGTATTTGAGGTATATTTTTCACAATGTGCTGTAATATCAAACTGATTTTTGTTCAAAGATATTTTAGTAAAGTGCAAAATTTCGCTAAAGCCATTTGGAAGAGAAGCATTTTGTGTATGTTTTCATAGACTTGCAAGAAAATATTTCATTCTTAACAGACTTTATTTTGATTTTTTTAAAAAATATATGCACATTCATTTGTCTTTACACTGCAGAAGATTTTACAGAGAAAATTTACTTTAGAGTGATTGACATCTTTGGCTTCAAATGAAGTGAAAGGAAATTACAAAATGGTCCCCAAAACCTTTAGAATCTGTGGACAATGTGGCTTTTATGGCACCAAATGCTCTATTAGCAGAAGTGCTTGTTGAAGGCACTCTGTATTGCTTTCGAGTCCCAGGCTAATTCCCATATGGTGGTGCAGCTCCAATGTGTACGTACGTACTACATTCATTTCTCCTTGCAGTTCAGACAGACATCAAAGGCACGGCAAGAAAGGCCATATTGCTACTGCCGTTGCAATAAATTCACTTATTGAAGAAGTTTTACATTCTCCAGTTAGCTGTACTAGGGAGCAAAGTAAGAGGGTTTTTGGGTTTGTTTTGGTTTGGTTTTTTTCCCCTGAATTGTGCTATTTCACCAAAGCTAGGTGGCAGTGCAAACTTATCTAGCTGAAGAAACTTCCTGTAGTAGCAGAGCAGTGGTTTGAACCATGTTTCTATTCAGGCATTTGCCTTTCTGCTGAATGGCTTTTGAGGATGCCTGTTTGGATGGTATTTATCTGAAAACTTCACAGGAACCCAAGCTAGCTCTCCAAGTGACTTCTTTCAGGTAAAGGGTGACATAGCTAAAGACAAAATTTGGCCCAGTAAGGTTGGCATTCAGAGTCTTTTGGGTATGCGCTTCTTTGTTTTGTCATCATGTGAAGTCTTTTTATTTTTTCCAGGTCCTGGAAGAATGCAGGTACTAAATACTACTATGCTAAGTACTATAGAAAAATCTTCAAATAAATAAAAATAAATACTTGCTTTAAAAAACCCCACATAGAAATATTTCATTGGAGAAGTCCAAAATATCATGGCAGCAATATCTGAGGAAGGGATGAAATAACTAATTCTGTCATGCTTGCAAGTACCATGCTGAAGATGGCTACAAACAGTGATTTCCGATACATGACTCTTTCTACAGCTGAGAAAAGATTCTGTGCTGCATCTCCAGGCTACCCCTGGAATTCCCTGCTCTGGATCCACCTTTGACCTTCCTGGTTCGGGCTTGCCCAGGTGTCTGAGTCTCTGCAGTCTTGTGGCTGTGCCTGCAAAGCCAAAGCTTACGAGGTCCTTCAGAAGCCCAAGAAAGCTTCTGATAGCTGTCTTCTACATCCGTGCACTCTACTTATGGTCCTTCTATTGGTTTAAGCTTTACCCTTGGAAAACGCCAAAGCAAGATGAGGGGAGGATACGTTCTTCAATGTCTAATCAAAGATTATTGAAACTTGAAAGTGACTAGAATAACTCATGCTAATGTGTTTGAGATCTTATTTTCCAGGATTGGCCAAACGTTATTACTTTCTAGAAATTCTCGTCTCTGGTAAGTAATTCTTCTTTTCTTTATCTTTAGTGTTCTTTTGACTGTTTGAAATCAGATATATACGTGGCATTTCAAATATTACTGTGAGACTTCAAAACAAACTGCTTTATCATTTTCATGTTAGAAAAACAACAGTCCTCTAAAGGTGTAGTCCTCCGTACAGTTTAAGGTAATAAAGTGTATTTTGTAAGAGCAAGTGAGCTCAAGACCAGTTTTCTTGTCACCGATGTTTTTCCTGTGAATTAACCTGAATCTTAAATTCTTCATTTTAAAAGCAAACATTTATTATTTCCCATCTTAGTCCTCTTTGTTCCCAGTTGTAAAACTCCAGCTGTCTCTTCTGTTCGTGTCTTGAGAGACTGGTTTGTATTGCCTTTTGAAAAAGCCAATCTGAAATACACAATTTTGGAATTTGTTGTCAGCAAGTCTTTATTATCAAATCTAAACCATAAAAGGTGAACTAAAAATGCATATATATGGTGTTTTCTGAATGACAGTATTTGCCATTGCTTTGTCATACCAGGTAATCAAGTGCTACTTGTCAATCAAAAAAGTAGATTTGCTTGTGCTTTTACTTTTTGGGAGGCTGGTACTCTCCTGCAAGGAGTAAGGACGTGTGGGCTTGTGAACTGTAACACTCCACAGAATCTAGTATTTTTTTTAAACGTTAAATAGCAGTAAAACTTTCCTGTTAAATTTGTTTTATTTCTACACATTCCTGTTAAAAATGAAGGATGGAGACAGTCTGCATGTAGGTATAGAAGTTAAAAATCTCTTAATCGCTTGTCAGAGAAGCTGCATCCTTCATAGTTCTCTTTTTTACTTATGCACGGGATTTTTTTAGCATTTGTGTTTCTGTTTAAGATCTTAAACATTTTACTCTGGCATGAAACTATGTTGTAGACTATTAGTTGTCATGTATCAAGTGACATTAAACGTGGAGCATCATCCCACAAAAATGATCCATTTGATTATCATTAAATGCTATAAATCATTTGCAAACATGAGATGTCATATAACACATGGGAAGGGGTTTGTGGTGTTGAGTAACAGATGATGTAGAATAAGCAGAAAATAATATGAAGGAAAACGGAGAAGTATTTTGAAAAAATGCCACCAAGTTACAGTAAGAATTATATTTCTTTGGAAAGGACAGATAATAATGAAATATTATTTATCCTTTAACCTGCATTAAGACAGCAAAAGATCCACCAACAATGTGAATTCTTTACTTGAGAACAACTGAGAAATATTGAAAACTTACCTTCCATAATATAAATGAAAGAAGCAAAAACAAGGTGACGCCAACTATTAAGCCTATTCCAATAATTAGTACAGTAACACGGAATTTTGGGGTTTGGTGGTGCACTCCTTCCAAATAGACCTGGAAAGCAGAAAATAATAGTACTGGGGGTTTTTTTTGTTTAAGATACTAAAACTACAAAAAGTAATTAAATTTTTCAGTAATTAAGACTATTTTAATTGCCTGTGCATAGATGTGTATAGGATGCCACATTGTTTTTTCTAATTTAACAAGTTTATCACAAATTCATGAAACTAATTCTTACATATGCAACTTGCTTGTCCTTGTGTAGTTCAATAACTCTTGCATTTTTTTCTGGTGAGGCTGTTGCTCTTACTTCAAACTTCAATGCTGATGCATCATCCTGATTAAAAAAAAAATAATTTAAAAATCCTTTCTTTTAAAAAAAATAACTTCAACACATTAATTTCTAGCCAGCAAAAATGGTAACACAGCTGCTCACAGAAAAAGAATCTCACACAAACACACAATGGTGCCTTTTTCTGATCACAAAACAAATTAGTACCAGAAGCTGGAATGAAGCCCAGTTGGATTTTACTTAAGTCCATATCCATGCTGCTTTTCTTAGAAGAGTACAATTATGAGTTGAAATTAAATCCCAATCCTACATAAACTAGGCAGAATAAGCAGAGCAATACATACTAGAAAATAAAGTGATAATATTAAATACATATTTTTCATTGGTTTTCATTTTTCATATTTCACCTTGAGACTTAACATTAAAAACATAAAAGAGGTTAACACCTAAAAGATTTTGGATTTAGTCATAGTTTGTGAAAATATATTAATACCTAGAATTTATATGCAAAAAATACTGCAAATATACTTGAGGGGAATTTTTCAAGGCATGAAAAATTCATGTGTTACCATTTCTAAAAGTGAAGGAGTAGCCTCCAGCTGCAGCTGAACAGTTGCTTCTTTTCCACTTTCCATGTTTCCGAGCTTGCAATATATTTGTAAGCAAAGGCTGTCATTTTTCATGCAGTACTGCAAAAGGGAGGGAAAGATTAAAACTTAAGTTTATCAACTTTATCATCTTAGTAAAAGACACTTGGGAACTGAGTAAAACGAGAAGATCCATGTTTGTTCTTGAAACATCAGGGTGTAACTCTAGGTTGTCATCCATCACTATCAATCCATAGGTGCTAAAGGAACGGTACAAGGGACCAACCTAGTTGTTATAGAAAACAGCAAATATTTTTCTTAAAAATTCAACTTCTTTTAGACTGAAAAATAACAATTGTAATAATTTGGTTATATGGGTTTTTTTACACTGTTACTTCAAAGTAGCTTTTATCAGGAATGATAAATGACAATGACTATATGATATCTGGTATAAACAGTAAAACTGATTGATCTTTATGTTTGTACACTGACAGCTACCACCATTGCACTCAACTTTGGAGAAAACAAAAACCAAGCCTGTACATGATTATATTTTTTGTCCAAGACTGCAATGCCTAACTTCTAATTTGATATTCTAGCACAGACTGTCTCTCAATCAGTGGTTGATTGTAGTATGCTTACTTAAAGTCCATAATTAACATATATAAGATGTATGGCTTCTTTTGAGATGAAAGTATTAAACAAAACTGTACTGTATTAAACACTAGTTGCAGGATGCAGATTTCTACGAGAACAAAGCCTCAAAAATGTAACACTGGGATAGCAATTCTGGTTTGGACTATACAACTACCTGATCTTTGGCATCATCACATCCTTCAGTAAGAAGTTCCACTGTGAGTACTACTTTGTGTTTTGTTTTTTTTAACCTGGCACCTATTAGTTATATTTGATGGCACTTTTTTGATGTGGAAAATGCCATGAATATTTAATCTGCATGCTTCATACAATTAAAATTAAGACTGTTTTTCCCACATTTTTGATTTGTCACTGAATTTCATCTGCTGTCCTCTTGGACCACTCTTCCTTGGAAGACTGCTTTGGTGACCTCATTATATAAGATATACTGTTATCTTAAGGCTCATTCATCAGGTCACTTATTTCCCACTGATGCCCAAAGACAGAACTTACCATGTGTCTCTTTGCAGGCTTTGAAAAGAAAGTGATGACCTCCTTTAATATGTTTTCATTTTTTTCTGCCGCACTACAATTTCTGGGATATTTATTATAGGAGCACTGTCCAGCTGTAGTCTGGAAATAAAAATAACATTATCACTGCTAGAATTTAAACACCAGCTAATAATCAGAATACAGATTTCTGAAAGACAAGAAGCTCTAAAGGAATGTAATTTTTACATTCAGAATTCTAAAACACATCAGGATGAGGATCATCCTGTTCTTGTTCATGCTGCTTCACCACAGCTAAAAAATTGAACACATACTTAGTACCTAGTTCTGCTACGCTCTGCTTCTCTTCTTCATGGAATTCATACAGCTAATAAAATTATATTAAGTCACTTGTGCTTACCTTGATATCCAATATGTTGAATAATTTGTAGTCATTGGGTGGAAAAGCATTAGGTATCGTTATCTCTAAGGTTGTATTTGGAGCCATGCTTGGTCCTGCACTGATAACCTTGTGGGGAAGAACGTTATACATTTAAAGCTTTAATTCATGGTAGCTATTCAAGTAACAAAATATATATATACACATATAGAAAGTATAAATACATAAAACTTCACAGAATGGGGTAGAACGTGTATTATTATGCTGTCTTGAAAGTGGATTCTGCTAGGAGTAATAACATTTTGCTTAATTCATTCCTTAGGCTTACTGAACCCTTCACTTCTCCGAATCCAAGGAGTAAGCGGTGCTAATCTGCAATGACTACCCTGAGGTCATACACGCTGCCTTCCGGGAGAATATGCAAAAAGGAACTAGGAGAGATTAATGTCTAACTCCTGCTTTTAATCCATTGGAGACAAATCTGATACCTATAGATCCTCTTACAAGGAACTCCTAGTTCCTTTTGCTTACCGTAAGATAATTCCTTTTAAAATGTTTCTTAATGGAAGAAGTGGCAAGTCAGAAATGCTTTACCACTTTCAATCCTGCTTGTACTAAGTATTTTTATTGTGACCATTCAGTTGAAGATTGTCCAGGCCAAAAAAAGTGTTTAAAGAGCGATTGACAGCCACTTCCCAGTGCTACTGCTCAATAGTTGGTCACCATGCCTTAAAAAGTTCCCTTATTGACCATGCGTGCTGCCATTAAGCACATTGGAAATCTAAGAGTTAACCTTCAAAACAAGGGTAATAGGGTTTACAAAGAAGAACTCTTACATGGAAAGTGAAGTTGATATTCTCCTTCATACACGTAACTGGTGAATCTTTCTCATTTGTTCCATAAACAAATGAAGCTGGTGACACAAATCTGCAATGGTTTAGAAGTTGTAAATTAATAGAATTGCTGTATATTGTTAGCATAACTTTCTGCTCCATGCTATCTCCAGTAAGATTGGTTCTACGAAAATGCTTGAGTTATGTTTAAATAAATCCATGAACACTGAGTAGAAGTCCTCTACCTTTGTACTCTTTCCTCTTAAAAAGGCAGATGAATCAGAAAAAGTCGTAAATTCTCACCCAAAACTATGCTCCATAAAAGCCCCCCAAGAAACCCAGAGTATGGTCTATGTTAAGCAACCTGAGGATCTGCTGTGCTCTTATTAAATACCTCTTTCTATAAAAAATATTCCAGTTCTTAAAAAATTGTAGTCTGTTAAGAGACAAGTTTGAAACACCATAGAGATTGGTCTCATCTCACAGTAGTGGAAATAAAGTCAGACCCCAGGACAGCTGTGCCATCTCATTCCCAGGATTTTTCAGCTACATCACGCTTCCGCTTAAAAGTTCTGGGAATTGAGCATAGTTCTAGTCAATATCCTATGGATGTGCAGGTATAGCAATAGGTGACTTACCCATGAGCATTTAATTCAATCTCATATTTGAGAGGTACAACTAAAGTCAGCGCGTTATCCAGCAGCATGTTCCCATCTTCATTTTGACTATAAAAATACAATGAGAGAAAAATGAGTATTGGATGCATCATCATATACTATGCATTATTTCTATACACAAATATTAAACAGACCTTTTGGCTTATTAAAACAAAAATATTTTATTGTTAACATGTCTGGCAGTAAAAAAAGAACATCTTATACAGGCAGAAACCCGCTCATTATTTTAATATCTGGGGATTTGTAATTTCCTTTTCTCTACAGATTTGCAACTAATGTGCTTTCTTGCAATTGTGCTTTGCTAAGTATTTCCACCGTTCTGATTCTGTTTTCCAAAGCTAGTAATATTTTTCATTAAGCAACTTTTATTAGACTTTACCAGGTAGCGTTAATGATGATGTTGAGGTCATCTTCTGCTCTGGTAAATGAGCTTGCATCCAAGAGGAAACTAAAATCCAGCTGTAGAACAAAAGAAATTTTCTTTATATCAAATGATAGTGTGTCTTAACACAGTTTAAATAAAAATATTTTATTAAACTCATTTAGAATTTCCTGCTCTAACAAAATTCAGAACTAAGAAAATACTTGCTTTTTGTGTCTTCTACTCCCTTTCTATCGACCTAACATGTTTGTTCACAGCCTTAGTCAGCTGCCTTGGCTGGGAAGCCAAGCACAATCAGTTGATGCAGAACACAAACTACGTTGTCCCTTAATGAATTATTCCAGAGAAAGTTTAAGCGACTGATTTTAAAAGTAGCAGAGACATTCAGATACCAACATGACAGAAGGCGTTAGTTGGGAATAAAGGAGAGATTCTGAAAAACAATCCCCTACCCCCCCCCCAACATCCTCATAATGTATTTAGGGTGTTTTTAAATTTGAAGCCAGGAACTTCATAGATAGCTTACCTTTGATTTTTGATCTACATATAAATAACCAATGCTGCACTCAAGTTTCACTGCATTAATGTCTTTATCTAATACGTCACAATGTATCTGTTTTTCTTCCTAAAATAAAGGAATATTATTAATGATTAAAAGAAAACTGCTTTTCTCAGACATTTCAAATTACATGCACTCACTGAAATTGGGTGGCTTTTATTTCCCTGAACTAGGGTGTTTGTTATTTCACTGATGCAAATATACAGAAAGCTCATATTATTCTGGACTACTTTAACATATCTTTATATTGATTACTGTATCCTGTTACTTCATCTTGTGTTTGCTAATAGTGAAGCTAAGGCCTGTGCATCACACCCAGACCCACTCAAGTTTAAAGCCAACATCTGAAAAGTGTCAGGGGGATTCTACACAGAAATGAGTTATTTAAAAAAGAACAGAAAGAGAGAAAAATTAGACTGTGACTTTTTCATAAGACTATGTCTTTGTGAAAAACAGAAGAGTCAATGTGATCACTGAAAACATGATCATCAAACAAAAAGTAGCAGTAACATCCTGAAATACCTTTAGAAACCAATATTTTAAAATTTTGTTGTTACCATCACATGCAGTTACTGAAATAATTTGTCAGCTGTATTGATTTAATTGTGTGCACACATGTGCGTAGGTTGTCAGTATCTAAGGAAACTCAACAACTTGAGTTTCTTTATATACTGACATTTGAAATTTGAAAAATGTTTGGCTGAAAAAGAAAAAATATCAACGGATTACCATTTGACAGATTATTTTTTTTGTTCTTACCAATTCTAAAACTCGGATGAAATAAAGACCTTTAGGGATTTGAATGTGGAGGACCGTTTCATATGCATCATCTCCAGCGTTAAGCAGAGAAATGTTCAACATCAATGTCTTCGTACTTCCAACAGCAAGATATGTTTTCTTATCATACGGCCTATAAAAATAATTATCATAAGTGAAAAAGTTTCCACCACTACTCCTTTCATTAATTTCATTTGTTTCTGACAAAGCTCAGCTGGAGATCACTAGGAAAGTTTTTACTCAGTCCTGTAACTGAAGGTACAACACCAGTTACATGGTGGCCAACACCAGTACTGTACTTTTTAAGGCCTGAGGTTATTAACACAAAAACAAGAAAACTGTTATCAGAGCAGTTGTGCTTCTGGCTTTTAAAAACAAGTCCTTTCCCTTATGGACGAGAACAGCCACGTGCTACTGCTACAGTATTTTCAGACATTTCAAAATTCACTTTTTGTACCCAAAGTACAGGACTGAGTTAATATGAAAGAGGTCACAGAGGGGGCGAGTGAACATGCCTCTCTTATGATCTATGTAATGTTCCATAATCATGTTACAAGTACAGACACCCTATGGGGGGCTAAAAGTAAACTTCAGCCTGACATTAAGGTTTAATTAAGACTTGTAGAAAGGCTGCCTAGAAATAGACATTTATCAGATATTCTGGCTCGAAACCAAAGCATTAGTCACTGAACACCTTTGGGAAAGAAGCTGGCACTTAGAAAAGCAACAGAAGGTAAAAGCACTGCATAAGCAGATGATAGGTTCCAAGACAAAAGCGAATTAAAGAAAAACACAATGTTACCATTTCAGTAGCTTGATTAAGTTGAGGTTAAATTTTAAAGTTGTTTTACTAGTTATATACTTAGTGTTCAGTCCTCTTATATGCATTAAAGCCAAGCTCATTAACAAGATGCTGTCACAAAGATGCCTCCCAGCTTAACACACAAGTACACAAAAGCACCAGGTGCACATCTGGGACTACAACAAAGCTGAACCAGAGCTTTTCCCTGGTAATCATATTTCATTCTTCATTAAAAAATGCATGATGCGGACTAGAAATTTACAGAGCAGGCCAAAATCTAAGCAATTTAAACAAAACATGATAGTGTATACACGAAGACTCGGTAAGTAAAGCATTACATTGACACCCCTATTTGATTTCGTTCTTTTAAGACTAAAAGTGTTTGCTTTGCTTTTCGAGGATAATGAATGCATTCTGTCTAGACAAAATAAATTAACGCTTCACAGCTAACTAGTTTTTAATCGAGATTCTAGGGGCACAATGTAATTTAAGGTGATACTTCACACTTTATCAAGATATTTAGCCTATTTATTTACACTGAAAATCTGCTACTGGTACCTAATGCCAAGCAGGTACGTTGTAGTCTGTTTTCCTTTCTTAGAGCTTTGAAATACTTAGAAAACTGCACTGCTAATGTCACACATGGAAATGCTGTAAATTTTTCTTTCTGAAAAGTTTATGATTGTTCAAATAAAATAACCTTCAAGCCTAAGAAAATGAAAGGGCTTAATGACTCACACTAAAGGCCACACATTAAAGTAAGCAGAAAGATACTAATCTTATCCTGAAATCTATGAAGATGAAAAAGCTTGTGTTCAGGATCACACAGGTGTGATTAATCAGCATTATGTGATTGTCACCATCCTTCCGTGTCATTTTATGTTGGTTCAACCTCATATCTCCATTAAAGCAGAATCAACTTTAAAAGTGATACATTACTAAAGGAAATCCAGGTCACACAAAATGCCTGTCTAGCTGAGATTCACAACAGATACAATTTCTCTTTTTGCACAGCAACAGCCCATATTTGAATAAAAAGGTTGTGATTATAAAATGTAACTTAAATCATTAAAATCCATTCTGAATAGAAAAAATGGTACATGGCTTAAAATTTTCCAAAGATGATGCTTACTGGAAGCATATCTCACATATTGCAAGAAAATTATAAGTGTATATAAATACTTTGAAAGTGCATTGATTATTTTGCATAATAACAAGATTTAAATGTCATACCTAATTGGAAGAAATGAGGAAAACTGAAACATGCTAAAGGGTATTAAAAAATATATAAAATACAGGGATGTAAATGAAAAAAAAAAATAATCACAAACCAAAATTAATTTTGGAAAATGCAAGCTAATTTATGTAGGGAAAAGAAGTCTAAACCTCATGTAATACTCAACCATCTGGTGTCTCAATCAGCAGTATAAAACTGAAGATGTAATATTCTTAAGTAAATGAGAGAAAAGAGCCCCTTAATTGGTTTATAATTGAAATAATATGTATAACAATGTCTTAGTACAAAACTGAAGTATCTTCTTTGTACAGTATCTTCATAAAAGCAGCAGAAAAAGTTGATAGCTTGTAAATTGAAGAGTACTTATGATGTCTACATATTTTGTATGCACTGTGCACTGTATCTTAGCCCAGATATATGAAGCATAGAATACAAGTTTACCTTTTTGTGAAGAAGATACATTTTATGAGCTGTAAAGTCTTCTAATTATGCAAGAACAGTTCTTCAACTATTTATATTTCTGTTACATTTCCTGGAATATTTACAATTTAAAAATATTCTTCAACTAAACACAGCTTCACTCCTCATATTTTCTCAGGGAGTCCATAGTCTACTTTTGCAAATTAATGTTCTTTACATACAAAAGATTAAGGAATAATGCAGATAAAATTTTATTAAACCTCTTTCAAAAAGATTAATTCCACATTATACTTACTTTGGAAAAGCAACTTTCCCAGAAACTCTCAAGTCAGCAGAACAATTTTCTTGTGAGCAAAATCTTGCAAAAACAAACTATAAAAGACAAAAAAATAAAATTAAAAAAGCGCTCTTTAGTGGATTATGCATATTATAGTGACTAAAAGTATTCCCAAAGAAAGAAACCTATCACCTTGTTACCAAGTATCTGGAATTGGATAATAGCTCTTGCTCCTAAAAACACTTCAACCAGGCTATGATTTGCAATTTTCCAAACACCCAGAATAACAACCGAGAGCCTTTCCAGTCTCACAGTTAAAGCAGGGAGCGTATGTTCAGCCAATTCTTTAAAAGTAACAGGTATAAAGGGCAAAGCGTTTTAGAGGATCCAGAACGGAAGCCTCTGCAGGCTCTCCTATGATACAGCACATTAACTTTTGCAAGAGAGTTTCATTACACAAGCTTTACTCATCACACTGTTAGTAAGGTTTGATGGGACAAGAGACACCATGAGTTGCACGTGTCCGCGTACTGTATCCTGCACAGCACATTTATGTCACTGTTTTCAACAACACCCTCTTTCCCTCTGACTCTGTGGTTTCTAAAACAGAATTTTGAATGAAGATGAAAAGGGAAATATGCCATTTCAGTGGAGCTTTATATATCTCAGAGTTCTGACAGTCAACTGTCTGAATTACATGAAGCTTATTTTGGGAAAAGTCATAATATGTTTATGACCATTTGGTAGTTAAAAATTCAGAGCATCCTGACTTCTGCTTAAGTCAAAGCAAAGTCTATTAACCCTTAATAATTTTTTTTGAGAAAAAAAAGTTAATTTCATATTAATTTAAGGATACAGAATACACTCTTTTTTTTCCCCCCCAGGCTTTGTGTTTGAAAACCTGCAATATCTTCACAGAACTAATATTTCACAACATACTTCAAGATTAATACCAACACGATGTTATGTATTTAACACAGAATTAATTTTAAAAACCAATTTTATACTGGAAAGTGACTCATCATGTGTAATTGAAAATTACAAAGAGTAAATTTCACACCTGTGTGTTCTGAGGTATACATATATATTCTTGAAAGTCCTTTACACGTACTTTTTTTAAAAAAAAAAATCATAATACAAACTGTACAGCAGGTCTGCAAAGATTTGTTTTAGGGAAGCATTAGGCATTTTTTAGCATACTGGTTTATTAATTAAGACCAAGGGACTAGGTGCTTGTCTGGAAAACGCATTCCTTCACATGCTATGGATGTGTGAAGCTTTTTTTAACTGAAGATTAAAACGTGCATTTGGAAAGAAGAGAACTCATACACTAACCTTGCTTTTTATAACATCTTTTTCTTTCCTCTGTTGAAGAACTGGTTGAAGTGGTGAAAATTCTTGAGCATTTCTTTTCTGTAGAATATGATGCCCCAGATGATAACTTGCTTCAACATGTACAGGAGTCAAGATATCCCTTACATCTTTCTATGAAAATTGGAAACCTAATGAGTTAATCATATAAGACAAGACATGTATGCTTCTGTTTTAAAGATTATAAGGTTCCCTAGAACTAAATTAAACAGGAACATTTATTTTTTGCATGTAAAATAATTTGATACGCCATATGGCTCATATACTTTTCCAGACATCCTTGTCCCTGAAAGAGGTTATCAGAAACGCAGAAAAGCATAATACAATGACAGCATCAAGCATTTCAGAACGGAAGATTCTTCTATTAAAGAAGTCTTATTGAATAACGAACCTATTTCTGTCAATAGTACTGCCTGACACACCTATGAAACGCTGGAGTGCCTAAATAGAAAAATAAGCAAAAGCTGGCTAAAATGGAGAAAGTTAACAATGGAATAATGTCAGACAAATATTTCTGGATGAAATCAAAAGGAGTTCTCCCACAGTACCACTAAACTAGGTCATGACTGCATTTTATTTTTTTGCCCCTTTATTTCCTATTTTGTATTAAAAAGATTAAACTCCTCAATAAATGACCCCTTTGTACATGAAGCTTTGACCGTGCAGGAATGTTGCAGATCAGAGCACGAACTACCTACTTGTGAAAACTGAACAGCTTGAAGCACCAACTACTAACAATAGCAAACCTGATTAAATTACTCCCTAAGTGGAGGAGATAGACAGACACTGATTGTCCCTCCACATGGCCACTACTTTAATTCTTATCTGCAAGCTTGCTTTGGCCAAATCACATATTATCTAATTCATAATAATTTTCAACAAGGTCTTCTCTGCATCTGCTTTATATTACTTCCATTATACTAATTAGCTATTAATCAGTCATTACTCAAAATACATAAAACGTACATGGTCTCTTGCAAGGACTGTACTTGACAGACATTCACACTTACTTAACTTTAGGAGCTTCATACAAGCACAGAAATCTCAGTGGGTGGAAGGAAATGCTTATAATGCTATTAATTAAAAATTAAAAAGAAAACTGAAGTATACGCAGGAAAAAATACTAACGATAGACTATAGGAAGTGATGAGCCAAATCATATCCCTCCTCCTACACAAATACCTGCTGATGCTGGTACAGCAATCTGTACAAGGTCAGCTGTCAGTCAGCTCTCTCTTAGCTTACAAAACTCTTAGAAGTGGCAATTTGCCATTGCTCCTCTCAGTAACATTCACTTAGGTGCAACTACCAGTTGAGATGCATCTGGGCAATTTTCCAGTAGATAACATAAGCTTTCCTTTCTACCCCGAAGCTTTATCATGAAGAATTGCCTTCTGATGGGTGTCATAAACAAAAAATAAGTTAGAGGAAGAAAAAAGAAAATTATATGGAAGACTTCTCCATGCAGGTTTTTTTTGTAGCTGTAGAAAATTAAGTCTATTTCCCAGCCTCTGTGCAGGATCAACTTCATCAGTCATCCTAATAGGTGTTTGTTTCAAAAGGTCACAGAGTTGTCACTGTAAGGATTTTAAAGAAAAGGCTAGGCAGAGTAATCCATTATTTTATTGCCCTTGTTTCTCCTTGCATTTCAATGTCCTTAGTATTTCTTTAAAGAATTCTTTTCCCCCTTAGATAAGGTCTTACAGGAGGTAAGTCAAGGAATCAGTGGATGAAGCTGCTACGCCATTATTCATCATATTTGAGAAGTCATGGCAGTCCAGTGAAGTTCTCACTGACTGGAAAAGGGAAACATAACCCCCATTTTTAAAAAGGGAAAAAAAGTCCTGGGAACTACAGGCCAGTCAGTCTCACCTCTGTGTTTGGCAAGATTATGGAGCAGATCCTCCTTGAACCTATGCTAAGGCACATGGAAAATAAGGAGATGATTAGTGACAGCCAACGTGGCTTCACTAGAGGCAAATGATGCCAGACAAATTTGGCGCCCTTTTACAATGGCATTACAGTGTCGGTGGATAAGGTAAGAGCAACAGACATCATCTACCTGGACTTCTGGAAAACATTTGACACTGTCCTGCACGACATCCTTGCCTCTAAATTGGAGAGACATGGATTTGACGGATGAACCACACAGTGGATAAGGAAGTGGCTGGATGGTTGCCCTCAAAGAATTGTGGTCAATGGCTTCATGTCCGTGATGGCTTCATGTCAGTGATGAGCGGTGTTCCTCAGGGGCCAGTACTGAGACCAGTGCTGTTTAACATCTTTGTTGGGGAGATGGACAGGGGGATAGAGTGCATCCTCACCGAGTTTGCTGACAACACCAAGCTGTGTGGTGCGGTCAACACTCTGGAGGGAAGGGAAGCCATCCAAAGGGACATGGACAGGCTTGAGAGGTCAGGCCATGCAAACCATGGCGTCCATAAAAAAAGGGTGAAAAAATGTCAGGAATGCTCATAACCTACTTCATCACTGTGATTATTATTAATATGCACATTCTCACTGACATAAGAGGTGGCAGACCCACTGACTTCCCCACAGAAAACTGAGAAAGCATCAGAATTAAATTATATTAACTGTGGAAGTTACGAACGCAAATATTTTACTTCCAAAATTATGTGGTGCAATTGTAAACAAAATAGGTTCTTCTGCAGTAGGTGTGCTTTTCAAAGGAGAACTAAAGATATACAGGGCAATACGTATTGAAAATTACATTACCCTCATAAATGCTGGATGGTCTTTGCAGGCAGTATTCTTGCTGTAAATCTTTATATTTCCTGAGATTGTATCAGATGTTCCATTGGAGGAAAAATAAAATCTTGCTTGTGTATCCACTTTTCTGTTCACATCAACACTCAGATTATAAAGCAGTACTGCAAAATAAAACCCAGGGAAAATAAAAGTTATAAAAACTTAAAGTGTTATAATTTCCATAAAATTATGACAGAAATTACACCTTCTCACTCACTTCCTTAAGTAAGTTCTGTAATATCCATTTTGAAATGCTCCACTTAAGAATTCTCTGACAGAAATCCACACCTAATGAAAACTTCTAGCCATCTGAGAATTGATTGCATCATGACTGATCCCTGATACATATTTTCACAGGAGGGATAGTTTTGTCAAGTTATATTTATAGTTTTCTACCAGAATCTATTTAGAGAAAACCTGCTTCAGTCACTTACAGAGCTGACGTTAAATTTCAACAAGCCGGTAAGTTAACAAACACTGAGAAATATCGTTTAACTTCACAATTTTTTCTATTTAAGTCAGCATGAATTGCTATGATAACAGATTGCAAATAAGTTTTACTGATCTATTACTCCTTAATCTCTGCCAAAAGCTGAGTTAGGATATCTAGAATTTCCTCTAGTCTTCTCTATTTAAGGTGAAAAGTCTTATGCCCAAATCCAGGAAGAGTAATCCAGTCTGACTGATCATCTTTTAAAACAAATCTGAATTTCAAAATATCTGAACTTGAAACTTTACTGTTCATCATTTGATGTGCTCTCTGTAATGTGTTCCTAAAGGATGCTGTAAATTGCTTGAATGTTCTGTATGAGAATATAATTTTATATCCATGCACGTCCAGGGCTGATTGCAGTTTACAAGGAGCACGTGAGAAGAAGGTTAAAAGCACCCAGGCAACACAGTCAAATTTAGACAGTAAATTATTTTAAGTAAGTTCACCATGAATATTCCCTCCAATAGATACTGCTTCAAGTAATACCAGTTTTTGCCAAAAGCAAATTATGCATTATATACAATATAATGAAAGATATATTTTTCAGTAACTTTGATGGGACACCCTCTCCTTCACAGAACGTTCCCTAATGGTACGATCAGGTGCTCAAGCTGTTTTATGAAGGGAACATCTTCTCTCTACTGCTGAGCAGAAGGCTGCATCCTACAGCAATCCTGTATGGTTTGCTCCCTGTCTGGGAGGACTGCTTTTAGAGGGCATCTGAATACCATGCTGAATAATCTATTTGATTCTACATTAAAAAAAAAAGGCATTCACCCACCATTAACTCCCTACCTAATTGCAAAGCAACAGCCCAGACCTTTGCACGTGGCAGGTTCAGACAAACTCGACAAGACACTCCTGTTGTGCCCTGTGTGAAACAGAGTATGGTGCCTGGGCAGCTGTGTAAAAGAAAGCATTCAGGGAATAACTGCACTCAGTTTCTTTGTGAACCCTCATGGCATACTACCTCATCCAAAAACCTACCTGAATGATGGATCTAGTTACTGTGGTGCCATGAAAGGGACCATCCAAAGTGGCACGATTAAAATGTAGTTCAAATGCATGAGCATGAATGTAATCACAATACTGTTAGGTAAGTTAATTTAGGTGTCAGAATTATCCTATCTATGATGGTCCTGCTGCAAAACCCATGTGGAAATATTACTAAGTGGTTGTGCACAGCTCCAGCTGAACTCTCGAGCGTCACAATCCAGCTGGCTTGCTAAAAATTAGTCTTTGGTTGTCTAAACCAGATGCCATCAAAACTTCAGATTACATTGTTGGTGCAATATACAACTTGGAGTTCTACCTTCTTCCTCACAACATCTCACCTTTTTACCATCATTACCTCTTCTAGGCCATGTAACTCTGCTAGTCCTGGTATGGATGTCCTGTTACTCTAAACTGAATAAAAGTGTAATGGCTCAGTCTTACAGGGTAATTATGAGCTAAAAAAGGTATCCATGTTTTCAATTTTCCATTTCATAGTGAACTCAGATTAATGGTCTAATAAATACCAGTAGCATTATTCTGTAAATAAGTGATTTTAAAATAAATACAGATACTGGAATTTTTTCCACGTAACTTACCAATATAACCAGGTACCTCTCGTCCTGTATAGGTAAAGCATATCTTCAAATCCATACAGATGGCAGGCTGGTCATTTTCCATGCAGTTTAAATTAGTTCGATTTATTGAATTAGGATGTTTTAAAGAAGCTTCAACAATTATCACTGGTTTTGTTCTAATAATAGAAAAGAGTTAATATCCAGAAAACACTTCAGAAGTAGCTGCAGAAGCTACAAATCTCTAACAGAATCTATTTTTATATTTTATAATTAACATTTTTTAAAGTATCTGCATTTTTCAGAATCCAAATAGTTGCATACACATTATTTGTTGCTTCAAGAAGTTTCAGACTGGTACTTTCTTTTTCTTCAAAGTGTTTACTTAAATGTTTCAGTTGTAGAGCATTCTAGAGCCTAATGCCTGAAGTTCATGACACTAAGAAAAATATCATGAGATTAAAATATACTACTGAGTTTTATTGAATTACATTAAAAAATACAGCTAAATTCCTGGGACTGAAATGTAGCAATCTCACCTCAGCACCACAGCAGAATCGGAAAGAAAAGCACCAACTGCTACATCTGTACAAAAAAATAGATCAATAAGGATAATTTGTCAACAGGAATTATTTCTAACGTACAAGCATTTTGTAGCATATTCACCTTTTCATCAGCATTAAAACACCATTTGCCTTTTATTAGAAGGCACATGCTAATGTTCAAAGGCATTCTTCATCTAGAAGATGATTCC
Source organism: Calidris pugnax (assembly GCF_001431845.1). Taxonomy (NCBI): domain Eukaryota; kingdom Metazoa; phylum Chordata; class Aves; order Charadriiformes; family Scolopacidae; genus Calidris; species Calidris pugnax. Next base: position 12,505,187 of record NW_015090990.1, on the reverse strand, counting down.
TTAAATACTTGTCCAGTGTCCATTAACGCTGTGTGCTAATTTGCTGGACTTGCAGATATTGGTAACATGATGATTTGATTTCTATTCCACATTTCAGTGGCTGATACTGAAGGACAATTCAGCTAAATAGGAGGTACTTGCCTCCTTTTAAATCCAAATATTCATTATTGCTATACAGACACACACATAAACAATTCAGTTATACATATAACTATATATAATATATGTATGAAATTATACCTAGAAATAGATAGAAAAAATGATTTAGTTAACTTCTGCTACCTCATTTGAGAGGTATATATACTGTGTATATTTCTTTCCTTATTGCATGAATAGCTTTCAGTTATTTTGGAATAAATCCAAGACCAGTAGGAGTCTTAGGTTAGAACACTAGTCCGGACAACTAACTTGCTTCCAGAGCCCAACCAAGCTCACCGTGGCACCTGCAGATGAGATGGCTGCCGTTAAATATAAAACCTACATTTTTTCTTCCTCTTGTGCACTATGATCTTACTACTAAATCATTCTCAGTCTTTAAGTAATAATTAGATAACCATGAAAACTGACTGCTTGGCCTCAGCTTTACCTCCTATTTTATTTCTTTTTCTTTTCTCACAAAATGCAAGATGTGATATGTCATCTTGATAAAAGATTTTGCTTCTGTTCAAAATTACAAGTAGCACAGTAGGGTTGCTCCTTATGGATCTCTATTATTTTAAAATGCAAAATAAACAAAATTGTTTAATTCACCTTGATAACCATTGTTATCTGCATCAACGCCACTCGCTATGGACTGTCCAAACATACTCAAAGAATTACTGATTTGGTGTCCTTGTATTCTCTGAGGAGGAAAGAAATAGAAGAGAAAATTATTCTTGGAAAGCTAATCTTTGAGTTGCAATATCCAATGAAAGATGTTAGCACAACCATCCTGCTGCTGAAGGCAGTTAGATGCTCACCTCTGAAAGTAATATTCCTCAATTACTGCAAATGTTATACCTCGTAAACCCTGTCTGAGTCCTCCAAAACAATTTATTTTTCTGTTATAGGTTATATTATGACTGGAAATCACAGACTATGTAAAAAACTCCTGAAGTCTTTTACAGTACCTCAGATGATCTAAATGTTAAATGAAGAGAAAACACTCTCAATTTAAACTTAAGATTTTTCCGGATTGATTATTTTTCATTGAAAAAGCGTACCTGTGAAAATGAAGGTGTTATTCCATCTTCCCTGCCATTGTATATATAAATAACCCCTTTTAGATTATCTTCTTGTGGAGCCCCAATTGCTACATCTGTGGAAAAACAATTTAACAATAATCAGTTGCTTAGGAAACATAAGCAATGAAGAGTTAAAGAAATCCAAATCACGATGCATGCAATGCCAGACCAAATTTATTTGACTGAATTCAAAAGAAGTGTTGAAGATAGATATAATGCAAACGGAAGCAATACAGAGCAGCTCAGTAATCTGACCCCCGTAAGTTTCTGGGCCAAATACAGCCATTTTGTCCAGGACAAAGTCTATTCCTACCAATACTGAATTTGACCCTTAAGAGGCTAAGAGGTTATTATAGCCAAATGATCATGGTTTAAAAAAAAAGAAAATAAAAAAAGCCTTGTATTCAAGGAATTATGAAGATTTTACTGAACTCTGCACTCTATTCCCACATGGATGAAATCACTGAAACATACGAAGGATTCTTATTATGTTGCCTGAAATGAACCATTTATTTTTATATGAAACGTCCTTAACAGGTGATAATAGGCTTGACCAGGCATTTAACAAGGAAAGGAAGGTAGCTGTTTTGTACAAAGAGGGGTGGTGACACATAAACAACCAACCCACACACACTCAACAGCCTTTACCAAAAAAGCCCCATGGTTCAAACAGCCAGAGGTTGTTAACAAAAGTGAAGGGGGAGAGCAGGAGATGAATTACATCATCCTGAAATCTACTACTATAAATTAATGATTGTGAGCTTTCACCCATAATAAGCAAGACTGAACTATCTGCACACTGGAAATGCCATATGTTGAACCAAACCAAAATTATGAGAAAAGCAAAGCTCTGACAATTTGGTGTTACTCAACAATTCTCTGATTGAATCCATACTTTGGTGACTGAGACATGAAATACGTTATGTCTCTCTACTGGTGAGAGGACAGCCAAGTTCTGCTAATTAAAATTACACGTCAGATTCTGAGGTCACATTCTGAAGTCACATTCTACACCAACACACATACTATTATCTGCACAGGGTTGATGCTGATGGTTTAGATCACTGAAGAAGTTGGCTCTGCTGTGCTTCTTTATTGCTTACTACAGACAAATGGTTTCTAACACTCAATTTCTCTTTGTATTTTGCTTCCAGCTGTTTTTCTTGCAAAATTGCTTTTCCTACTGCCACTCTCAATATTGTCTACACTTTTTCTTTTCAATGTTTCTGCTCCCTTCAAAAGCTAATCCACTTGTTTCCTCTGCTTCTCCCTGCAGTTTTAGGATTCTCATTTCACATTATACTCCATGTCATATATCTACCTTTCTATGCAGCTATTAATTTGATTTTACTTCTCTGTTCCCCAGCACTACAAGTAGATACAGTTTTCCTTTGCAGTTTGAACACCTGAAAGCTGTGTATAGGAATGTGAAGGTGATGCAAAACAGGAGAAACTAAGTTTACAGAATCACAGAATGATATGGGTTTAACAAGAGTTCGAGGAACAGGTTACCAAAGGTGTGAGGGGGGAAGTCTACTTTAAGGAAACAGAGACCAGACAAGAGAATGACTATTCCAAGCTTTGCAGGTTACAGAACAGGACCAAGAACACAAGACAAAAGGAAGAGTGAAGGGAAAACCCTGGACTGTATCTGCAAATAAAAAGGGTAATTCAGAAGTGTGAAGGATGACATTGACCTGGTAAAGATACAGCCCAGAAAAAGCTAACAGATTTTGCATCAAGTATATTAGCTCCCTGCATACAGTGCAAGTTTTGATGAAAAAAATGAAACTGTTTATGAATTTTTGAACAGTAGAAAATGCCTGTTGTATTTTTATCCTGTCCCTGCACAGCCTATTGTGCTGTGCCCTTCTGCTAGAGGGACGCACATGCCAGTTTTTCAGGAAAGAATACTGGCCATTCCCATTTTATGAAACCACAACAAGATGAATTAAGCCACTGAAGGTCCCCTCTGTTTCTCTTCAGTCTAGCTGGAGGCCTCCCAGTTGGCTGTGTTTTTGCAGGCTACCTGAGCAGCTACCGAATGGTCTTGTGAAGAAAGCAGCCGAGTTCAGTAGATCATGGGGCTTTCTGCAGCAAATATATTTTAGGCTGCCTGACTGGAAGCAGAAGGGAAGTAGGCGGCTATGAGAGTCATTCTAGATGTTTTAACACATCTTACATCCTTTCATCTGTTTTCTGTAACTAAAATACCTTTTATCTACAACCGTCACATGGCATTCTCTTTCCAATGTCTATTAATTTTTATGCTTATTGCAGAAGTTAGACACAAGTCTGGAGACTGAATCTCTCCGCCCTCTGAGCACGTTTTAGCTGACCAACATAAAAGGAAATTTCAGCCCATATCTCATCATATTTAGAGAGGGTGTTTCAGCCTGGGTGGTGGGGAAGGAAGGGAGGATATTCTCAGTTTCTGTTTAGGCATCTAACTTTATGTGCCTGAAATAGATCCTCCTGTATAGACAACAGGGAGAAAAAGCTCCCTCAGAGTCCCTTCAACATTTTGAATTCACTACTGGGGCATGGCCATCATAGTCCTTCCCTGTGTTCTCTGTCTGATCCCCACTGGGAGCTCATGCTAGCCAATTACCCGAAATTACAAAAAATTACAGACTATGTTATCATGCTTATGCTCACACTCTTTATTAAAGCAACAGAACCTAATCTCTTGGTATTACGCATCAATGACTTTGAAACTGCTGTATTTCACATCAGTGGCCTAGAAAAGAAAGGCCAGGTCACTAATTTAAAGTCTTTTCAGACTTCCATAATCCTCCCGTTTAGCGCGACATTTCACTGCTCAGAGAGAATTAAACCCAATGGGTTTTCTTTATATACTTACCTTCAAAACCATCATTATCAATGTCTCCTAGATTGGCTATGGACTCTCCAAACCTGGCTGCATACGAGTCACTCCCGCTGAGCTCTATATTCAGTTCTACCATCTTTGCTTCCTGAAGGAAAACAGAGGCAATGGCACATTAGCAGAGTGCCTTGAAAAATACTAAAACTGCCTTGTACACCAATATTATAATCCTACTGAACTCCGTGGTGCAGCATTATAAAAGATATTTAACCGTATTAAATATAAGAATAATAAAGGATAAGAAAGCTGTTCTTTAAGAAAGAGAAGAGCAACGTGTTCCCGTAGCAAACACCTGTAAAGAGCAGCAAGCTTGTACCAGAAAACAAGGGCATGCTGCTCTGCAAAAACTGTGCTCGCTGAACAGTAAACAGCAGCTGCTTCAGAGGGACTGTGTGTGCCTTAGGTAGGTAGGCATCCCGGAGTGACTTAGTTCTCTGTGAGCAAAACACTTTAAGAGAATGTTAATTGCAAGTATAAAAGAATAAATATGTATTAGTGTGGAGAGAGAGGAAGGGAAATAAGATGCAAAGATAAAATTTACAAAGCCAGACAAATTCAAAATCTCTCAAAAAATAGCCGTTAGACTTTCATTTCTGATCCTTAAAAAGAATAAAAGGAAGCTAATTCTAACATCTCATCCATCTAGTTACTTTACTTGCCATACTGTGGCCTACCAGTCTCTTTCCTGACTTCTACCACTAACTGAACATGAATTTTTCATTCCTTGTGTGTTTCTGAAGTGCTGTGTAAGTTGCTCTTCACATGCCAGTTGAGTGGCAAGCAGGGTAATGGAGGAGAGCTTGCAAAGAGGCTGTAGAGGCAGGCTGGCACCCCCTCAAGTTACAAAATCAGTCTGTCCTCAGTTCTAACAATAGCCTGAGTGACAATGCCTTGGTTTACACAGCCAGCCTGTGCAGTTGTGCTACACAGTCCTGCTGGGGCTGTCATCACAGTTCTACAGCTGGTTTTCCTACATCCTGAAATAATGTATGATAAAGAGAGAGGAAATCTCTTCCTCCTTTGCTTGTTATACCAGAATGACTGCGTTAATGTGTGTTTTTAGGGAAAATACTTACAGAACCTGAATTGATATAAACATAAACTCTTCCTTCTTCTCTGATGGTACTTTGCATTGGAGCACCAACAAGCAAGTCTGAGAGGCCATCTGAATTCAGGTCCACAGCACAAACTGCAGCTCCAAAGTAAGAACCAAGCTATGTGCAAACAAGAAATCACATTACCTTTGAATTTTGATCAAGACACGCTAGAAGTTTTAAGATGCTGAAAAGTAGTATGAAAGATTTACCTTTTTACCCCGTAGTTCAAATAGAATATTTAGTTGCTTCTCAATGCTAAAAATGTATGCCTAAAACGAAAATATAAGTGGAGTTCAGCAAACAGCAATCTGAGATACTTTCCCATGCTTTCTTTACATTGTGTTAGACAATCAATAAAGCAACACACAATATCACAAGGTACAGCTGTTTACCATTTCCTATCTGTATCTTTCTTTAACATCATAGCTCAGACCAATACTACCTAGACTATCTCCTCTCATTCCTTCTTTGACTTTTCTCCCCACAAGAAATCATACATATCTGATATTTGTCTTTAATATGTTAATCTAAATTGGAAAATCACAGGTGGGTATGTGGGCATATAGCCTTCAAACCAATAGTATAGACAATCTCTTACTTTACCAGTCTGCTCCTGTTGGGGTGCCCCTCCAACTACTTCTATACTGGTTGAGGTCAGAAAATGTCCAGCTCCAACAGAGTATCCTGTAAATTAGAAATGCATTATTCAATACTGGAAATGTTATATAAAGAAAAAAAAAAATGGGAACATGACGTATAAAAGCTGTCAACACCACAAATTATTGTGAGTCTGACATTCAGACCTCATGCAAGTTAGCAATGAAAACAGAAAAGAAAATCTTTGAAATATAAGCAAAAGGTCAATACAAATAGTAAGTTCCAACAAGCAGAAACAAGTGTCAGAAACACTCATTTCTTCCCAGAATCTCAATTATCTGCCATACTTTAACAGACAATAAAATAAATTGCAAACACCTTCTGCTAATGCATATTCTACAATTGTTCAGTGAGTCTGGTGTAACTGGACTGCAGAAAAATGAGATGTAGAGCTACTTATACGCATGTGTACATAAACATACACAGACACATGGAGTATTGTGGATATACACAGATGGAAATGTCAGGAACAAACTGGAGCAAAAGCTTGATTATGAAATAAGAAAGCCTTAGCATCAGCTCTTGTAAATGAATCTCCGTAACAAAGTATTTCTCTGTGTGGAGACAGCTCTTAACAAACAGGACCATATTTTGGTGCTGACGTCCAGCCAGAGAACTGCAAACGGAAGGCTAACACCTTAACCTGTAGCTACGCAAGGCATCCTTACTCTTTCCAAAACACGTTATGGCGAAGTTGAAACAGGGAAGACAGTTAACATCTTCTGCTACTCTTGCATTTACTGAACGACTGTTGATTTTCACAGCATACAGAGAAAATGGAAAAATCATCTTGGATCAGATGAGAATGAGTCTTAAATTTTCCATCTGTGAAGATAACTGTCTACAATTCAAGTTCTCATTAAGCCAGCTTTTTCTTTTCAGATTTTAAGCTAAAAGAGGTGCACAAGGCAATTTATCATTTAAAGACCAACAGGTCAACACCTAGTTTTTACTTATTCAACAAAAAATTAAGCTTAAGTGGATGGACCTTAATTTACCTCCTCTGACCTTTATTTTCTAGTTATTTTAGTTTTGCTGAAGTATAAACATTAGTAATTATAATTAACTTGGTCTTTCTAGTTTTTAAAACCCATCAAAAAAAAAAACCCCAAAGCCAAACACAGTAAAAGGAAGTACAGCAATCAGACAGCCCTCCTGTTTACTGTGGTATTAAAAGGTTTAGGGGAGGGTTGGGGGGGGGGGGGGAGCAAAATGCCTTGGTTTTTTTGCATTGATGTCAGCCAAGAAAAATAACTCAATTGATAAGAATTATTTTTTCACAAGTTTTTTTCAAAAGTTCTAGGTTTCTTGTTAAGTAGATGAGTACCGCACCAAAAATTTCTTTTCCCTTCCTCCTCAATGAATGCCCTCAGCTAATATTTGCCATCCACCCAGCTAAAGATTGGGTTATTGAGGAATGAGAAGAAACACTTATAAAAACAGGCGTTTCTGTTGCTGTGAAACAGTGACTGTAGCGCGTGCACAATGTGATTTTTCTGAAGTTGGGCTTACTTGCAGGGGGGGATATATGTGAAAATGTGGAAAACCAGGGACATCATCTGTTTCTGCTGGTAGCTACCGTGATGCTATGAGTGTCTGTAATCTGGGGAGCTTGTGGGGGGGGGGGGGGGGGGGGGGGGGGGTATTACATAATCAACCCTTTACATTTAAAGGCACAGTCAAATGAAACTTTATTTCCAGAATTCTCAGAATTTTTCAGAATTCTCTCCTCTTTACCATTACTACAGACTTTCAGCTGTCTGATACGTCATTTGCCATTCTCAGATTCCTAAAACAAACTATTACATTACGATTTCTTTAAGGCAGTTTGTAAAGTGCCTACAGTTATTCTTTCATCAGGCCCAGCTGATTTGAAAGACTGATTTACTTATCTATTTCCTTTAAAATAAGTCAGTTATTAATCTTCAAGATACTCTGAAGTAATACTACCAAACATTACGTATTACCAGCTTCTCTTTCTAACTTCTTTAATTGTCTGGTACTTAAACAGCTTTGTTTCTTCCAACTCTTGGATAATGCAACAATTCTTTTCCACATTCTTCCTGCAAACTCTTATTTGTTAATTATTACTCTTTGACAGTTTAATGAAAAATATAAATAAAGAGGTCAGTCCCTGCCAGAAGGATAACCTAAGCAGATAATAATGTTGAATATACCAGTCACAATATACTTCCACCACTTGGTAAAGATATTTTTATTCATTATTTAAGGGGGAGGCAAACTTAGTCTTCAAAAAAAAAGTCATGGTAATAAAATTAATCCTAAATAGGTGTTGGCCTTAAACAATGCCAGAGATGGGACAGAACAGAAGCTGAGGAAGGTTTTACTTTCTTTCTACTACATTATGTATTATCATAAAGGAACAAAGTGTGGGTTTAAGTGGCATGGAACAATGCAAAATTGAATGTTTATCACAGCTGCTACCGTAGAGACACAGTAGCCAGAGGTCCCCTTCTTCAGTTCCCTGTAGAAAGCACAAGTTGAGAGGACTCACGACTCTGCCAAGGCAGCCTGCTGGCTGTTATGGCTCCACCAAGTCGCTGGAGAAGCGTTTGTGAAGCAAATGCCAGCTGATCTCAGGACCTGGATAGCCAAGGGAACTAAGAGAGAGACCACTTCTGCAGGAACGCTTTCCCTGCACCCTCCACAGCACAGTCCCTTTGCAAGCTTTCACCTGTTTGCCTGTTATCTGGCCTCTGGCTACCAGTGACTTCACTCAGTCATTACAGAAATTCTCCCTCTTACACATGTAGGGGCAGAAATCTGGAATGAGGTTTTTCCCATGCAAGTGTGATATTTTCTTCTGCTACTGGAAAGCTGGAGCAAGCGTTTAATGAAGTTTTTTTTAGGTCCTATGAAAGGTTAGAAACATTACCAATTAACCATAGCGATCTGGGTATCTGATCACCTTTTACCACCCAGCATCTCGTTTGCTCTCGACTTTCCCCCCCGAGCCCAATGGCCGCCCTGACAAGGCTCAGTACCGAGCTCCGAAGCGTCAGCCACTTCGTATTTCATAACAGTTATTTCATAACCTACGCCTGCTTCCTACTGTCAAAAGACTGAAATCAGAAACAGGAAATGTTTATCCACGTGAACCCGATCTGTAAATGGGAAAATGCAAAAACCAATGGTCACAGGCTAAAATATTCTTGCTCAGGAGTTCAGGAAGGACAGATGAGCTTTTCTCAGTATGTAGTGAGAAAACTGAAGCTGCTAATTTTTCTAACATAAACCCCTACAAATTCTAGCACTAAATCCAGCTAACTATTTGGATACAGTTACATAGGTAGGAGCTTCATGGCTTTCTTTGCAGACATTTGTAGATAAGGTTTGCCTCTGCAGACCAAGATAAAAAAAACGTCTCCACTGGAGTCAAGTCTGTCTCTTAAGATCATCGCATACTTCCCTTTTTGACAATGCAATTAAGACTTGTTTCCTTGAAGCTTTCATGGTAACCAACTTTTCATATTTCTGTTATATGTGAAATATTTTTGTGAAGTCTTTTGCTATGAAAGCCCTTGGCAGCATTTCAGACTTAACGGTGAAGTGCAAACCATTGCTAACCAGAAGCACATCCCTACCTTCTAAACCAAGAAGTGATAGAAACTCAGTGGAGAGATGATAAAATCAGAACAGAGAATTGTTTGAGAAGCTTCCACGTAAAAAGAACAGAGAGGAAACCTTATAATTAAACAATATTTAACAAACTCAGAACACATATTTAGAAGCGTTGCTTCTGGGATTAGTAAAGAAGCACTGATCAACACTCTGCACTCACTTCAAGATCAGCTATTTAGCTAATTCTTTGACATTTTTTTGTAAAGTATTAAATATTTTAAAGTACCTAGATAACTGCCGAATTTCACTTGGTTATTTGAATCTGCATAAGCAGCGATTGTATTTGCAGTTGTATTGTATACAAAAACAGAACCGGTCCAATAAAATGATCCAGGGGCTCCCATTATAATTAAGTCCTAAAAGAAAAATAAAAAAAAAGTCATGTTATTCATATTTAAATATTCATGAAGATAAGCAAAACAAGATCTCCTGTGAACTCAATGAAATGCTACTGGAGATACACCCGGCTCAGTACCGGGGGATTGTCACTGGATCACAGACAACATTTTTCAGACTTTCTAAAAATATGTTTATTAAAAACTTTGAGCTGTGAACAACTTAAAACAGAGTAACAAACAGAACATGCTCTTCTCAAAAGAGTTTTTTGGAAATCATAACCTTAGGGTGAAATGGAGATTAAATAATACAGAAATAGGTATCAATAATACTCTGTAAAGCAAGAAGGTGTTATTAGTATTAATGTTACATCAAACAGATTACTCATACCCTGTTATATCCATGCTCTTTTCCCAGATGAAAAGTAATTTTGCATTTAGTCAGGTGTAAAAGTGTTTTGGGGAATAAAAAATAAAAGCATTAGTTGTGAATTATTATGCAAGTCTTATCAAGACTCCACTAAATATAATGGGAAAAGTATGATTTGTCCCTCCTGTAAAAAGAAAGACAGTGTTAATGTTTGCATTTACATATGTATGTATACATATGTATGTGTACATGTAAGTGTATATACAGAGAGAGAGAGAGAGAGAAGAAAGAGGTTTGGTATCTTTAATACACACCTCAATGTAAAAACTAGACATTCCAGCCTGGCATGACCCATAGTTTTCTCCAAACTTTCGCACATGATCTAGGAATAAGCAAGAAATATTAAAAAGGATGAGTAGTTTCAGAATTTGTTACCAGGTCTTCAACAGAAGCTGAGACAAATTTTAAAAAAAACCAAACCCATTGGTTTTCAGTTCTGTAATATAACTAAAAACACTGGTTTTCAATGTATAGCTTTTAGCTTCAATACAGTATTGTAACAAACTCAAAGCACTGTGTATCACTTGATGACAGCTTCCTTTGAAATCTTGTGACTTTAAAAGCTGTACTTTTCTTTTTCAATTGTGCCATGAATGAAACAGCACAGCTAGATAAACTTAACTCTTCTCTACAACTCTGTATATTTCATGCATAATCTGGCCAACAGGCTTTTGTATCTTGATAGGAGCTGCCCTGATGCTCCACCAGTGCTCTGAAAGGCTTGTGTTATGGCTGTCTTAGACATATTTTACCTGTCATCCTTAGCAGTTGTTTTTATATCCAATTCTCCCAGCCCTGCTTTCCTTTGCTACCTGCCTCCCATCAGGGTTCCCTGCACCTCCTCCATAGATTTGTTCACTTAAAAAGTCACTGAAGATAAAAGCATAATTTCACCAATGCTCGTAACAGTCTCTGAAGCCAGCACAGAACAGCCAGATTGCCAGCTCTTCCTTGCATTGGCAAGGGACAGGGTCACGAGATCATTCTCCTGGATGGGAGGGAGGTATAGAAGGGAAGGCTTATTTGATAGCTTCAAACTTCCTCTGAGGAAGGACCACTGAAGGTCTCACATCACAGTAGTGGCTTTGGCAGGAGGCAAGTAAGGAAGAGGGACACATACTGTGACGAGGAACCACAGCAGCTTTGTATCAAAGGATAAGGAGCTGACAGCAAAAATCACTTGCAGGTATCTCTGCTGCTCTGCTGTGAGGCACTCTCCTGAGCAGAGGAAGCAAATCAGAGAGTAAAGGAAGGAAGGATGTCCCCTACTGGCCTATTTTTGAGAAGCACACATCTTTCAGTGATCCAGTAAGTATTCTTATGCCCTCTTTAAACAAATTTTTTGCCTGTTGAGAACAGCTTTTCCTAGAAGTGATAAACTTCGTGTTAACAAATCTACATCATAAATCTGGCTCTTATCACCTGCACTCAATCTTCACACCTTTGGCTGCAGGAAGCCTGCTCAGAGCAACACAGCCTCTTGACAAACTCCACACCATGCAATTATGGATCTTAGCTTTCCCTACAGAGGACCCAAGCATTCCCCTTACCTATATAGCACGGGCGTATCGATCTGCTCAGTTCAGTTCGAAAATCAGAAGAGACAGCAAAACATATACCATACGGGAGTTTGTGCTCATTTTTCGTGTAAAAGACATTTTTCCATCTATGTCCACAAGCCTGTGGATAAAAAACAAACATGCCGTTTGACGCGGAAGCGTAAGAAAGGTGAAGGCAGTCTGACAAACAGACACGCAGCTCTAGTGGTTAATACATACAACAATAGATCCATTTTCTTTTGGCTGCCTCGATAAGCTGACACCCAGCCACTGATTATCACGCTCTTCCAAACAAGTCTTCCCACAGCGCTCTCCTTTGGGGTTGCCTAGGACACAAAGACCAATGCTCTGAACAGGGGGACAAGCTGAAGAGCCACATGGTGAGTACAAGGAGCATCCAGGAACCCTACAGGGAGACTGCAGTAACTTAGCTTTGGTAGACCTGACCTCTGTCTTCGTCTTAGAGGCCACTTAGACTTTTCACTTTCTTCTTGAACAAAGGTAGGGCTGCACGCAGCCAAAGGGAGCGTACTGGTTCTGAACACAATAGGCTGGCAGTGAGGATTGGCTTCTCCATCATTATTGAAATTAAGATAGAAAGTGACATTACAATCAATCTGATGAAGGGCTGATTTTTCAAGTGTTCTTCAGCCTAAAAGTTCGTAAGAAACACAAGTAATTCCCATAAGTGCTACCCAAACTCTACTCTAAAGCAAGCATCTCTCAAACTATGTATCTACTGGTAGTAGACCTTTAAATTATCTCTACTGCAAATGGCCATCAAATAAAGGGTGCACAACTACAATCTCTACTGGGGATGTCAGATCATTATGTATGCATATCCTGTGTACTCCTTGCACTGTTGCAATTATTTAGCAGTAGCTCTTTGGTTTTGTTCTGAAGGAGAGTTAATTTTTAAAACCTTGGAGAACATAGTGAAATTTCTTCTAACTCCCCTGAAAGGCTACAATATTGCCAAGTTAGCAAATATTTGCTTCCTTCTGGAAAGCAGTAGCGGTACCCATGGTAAGAAGAAGCTACACATTTAAAAGTATTCTAAGTTATATAAAACAAGCTTTTAATTTGTAAGTTGTTCATATGACTAAGCATTAACCAAATTATTGAAACAGTTACCCAGAAGAGGGTGTCAGTACAGATCACAGAGTACCCATGCAAACAGGGACATGGTTTGAGAGGAGAACACATAAATCAACACCCTCCTCCCCCCAAAATTCTGCTGACACTGGAACTGAAATTTATTATTGTCCAATGCATTAGAAAGTTTAAATAAATACACTCCTAATTTAGTGGACTTGTTGAATTCCCTTTACAGGACATACAACTGCACAATTTTGATTAAATATGGAAACAAAGTAACGAGATACACCTTATCTATTCAGTAGCCAGGAGAAAGATGAATAACTGTGAGCTTTACTACCTATGTTCTCACAACCAACACTGAATTATATGATTTTTATACCTAGGATACCACGGACTTTTTGAGATAAAATACCAGATTAATGGAATCAAGATAAATGTTTATCACATGGTAAGAAAACATAAGGAAAAAAAGTAAGGAAAAGCACTGTAGGAATAAAACCCAACAACCATCCTTATTTCAGAGGTTATTCCCTAGTGTATTGTTACAAGCCTAGAAACTGACATTTGTCTGAAGAAACTTTTGGAGCCTTAATTTCTTCCACTTCCATACTCCTTCTCCATTTTTTTCAAACATCACTTTTTCTCACTGCTCCGATGGAAAGACCAGAGTAGTGCAGTCAGGAACCCCTCACCATACTGCACAGAGGATGACGCACCCTGCACACTGCAACTGTACTCTACCTTCTTCCAAAAACAACACCCTTCACAGGGTCAAGAGGCATCTCACCCTCCTTCATCTCTTTGCTACCACTTCCTCCTCCATGTGCCTTTCCCCAAGACATCAAGGAAATAGTACACAATATCCAAGTAATCAGGAATTGGCCTTAGCACTCACAGTAACATCACATTCAATTGTCTTTGGGCCAAGTGATTTTATGTCACTGTAGTTTAATAATTCCTGTAGGTCACCTGAGGAACAGTAATTAACAACATGTGGGCTTGTACTCCAAGACAAGCACAAAGTAAAATACCTTACTCTAAAAAATCTACTAAAAAAAGTTGATTTTTCTGCAGGTTGTCATTTACTGAGGTTCAGTTAATACGCTTCCGAATTCTCCTACCTGGCTAACGTCAGTGACGTGAACTTCCATGTACTGAATATATACCATTTGCAAACACAAGTTTGGAATTTAGTTTTGGACTTCAATTTTGGAACTCCTCATTTCCTCAGAGAGACATTTCCACAATTTGCATGAGTTATAGAGCACATTAATCTGACTGAAATTGCCTCAGAAAACTAAATTCCATTACGATCCCATGTGTAAGAATTAATCCTCCTTTAAATCAGAAAAGGCACTTCTGGTAACCCCCTTCAAGCAATGCTTTCCATCCTCTTCTGACAATGACTTACCTGCGACTTGCTTTAAAGTGTATGTGGATTTCCAGGCAATGGAAGAAGTGGAGAAGACGCGTGTTGTAAATTTAGATCTCAAGAGGCTTTTTGAGACTTTCTATCAGTAAGTCAAACAAGACCAGATAACGATGATATGAAAGACAAGAGGAAGTTTTGCTCATCTCAGCGCTTCATTCCTGTGCCTATTTCAGAGGTCCATACCAAGAAAAAGCACCACCATTCCTTCATGCTTGTTGGATTGTATTCCCCTTTTCCTTAGCTCCAGCATACGCTTTGATTCAGGCACACTTTGGCCCTCTGCTGACCTGCTATCTTACATTCTCTCTCTTTCTCTGACTGGCAAGTACTCACCCACCTTGGAAATTACAGGCCTTTGTGAGCAAGAGAAGTGTGAGCTTGACATCCCAGACACCATGAGGAGCCCCTGCTCAGGGGATGACATTATAAAAGCTTTATGGAATGAGAAGAGGAAATGCTGTATTCTGCACAAGCAGCAGAACAGCACTGCATAAGCTCAAGAGGACATGGCAGCTTGGTTGCCTCAGGGAAAAGGAGCACGCGCTGTCATAAAGTCACCGAGAGATAAGTAATTGCCCAGCCTGTGTACATTACACAGCTGGAAGATACACTTCTGCTATAATCCCCACTGCACGCATCCACAGAGACAGCACAATCGCATCTTAATAAGGTCACAACTTATAAAGCCACTTCTAGCTTTGGCCTCAAGGACTTTAATACAGATGTTTGCCATGTCATCAGAGAAACCAGCTTTATATAACTTGCTCCAGTGCTTCCCGTGCCCAGCAGCCTCCCATGATCCTTTTTATCCTTCCAGAACGCCCCTGGCCCTAGTGCTAATTGATTAAAACTACGAAGTCTACTGCAAAGACAACAAGCCTTCTGATATCCTGCTCCTATATGTCAGGGCCCCATCAGCCACTTTTTTTCATTCATCCAGGACAATCTTTTCTCTTTTCACTGATTTGCTAGGTCTTACCCCTCTTATGTCCCTCAAACCACTTCTACCCAAAACATTTCAGTTGTGCCAGCTGTTTCCACAACTCTGTAGCAGACCTATGTCCAGAAGGTCCTGTCTTCCTTGGAATAACATGGCTATTTCAAAAGAGTTCATTGGCAGGCTATGAGCAACACAAGTGAGATCAAAAAGCCAAACTACCAAAGGCAAAATGAAATCAAAGTTGAACAAATACAGGTCAGCCTTCTGGGGAAACCCATTAACTGTTCATTTTTCCATTGTAATGATTCAGCTGGGGGAGCTAGAGGGCAATTTGTTCATAGGTTAATTGTAGCAACAACTTAAAAGAAGGGTGGAAAGCTGAATCTGTAGGCAGAGCTTTCCAGCCTTATGCTAAACAAGATGCACTGAATTTACTGTACATTCGTAGTTAAAACTTTCTTTTTTTTAGACTGGATGGAAAATTTTATAAACCGTTTCCTGTATTTTTAGTCAATGTATCACCCTGTTTCAAATGTGAGAGCAATTTTATTGAAGAATTTCTCTACTGTTTTGCAAGTCAAAATGTAATAGGTCAAAAATAACTAAAGAACTTTGTGCAAGTCTATGAATACCCTAAACCGACGCAAGCAAGATCTAATCAAAAGACCAGAAGACTGGTAGAAGATGGACACTTAGCACTCCAAACAGTAAACCTAAAGCACTGTATTTTGTATTTGTGCCTAGAGCTTGATTACAAACCTCTACACCTAACATAAGTCATAATTTAAAAATACTCCAAATACAAACAAATCAACAGTGTAGAACACTTGATACCACTGACAGAAGTACTAGGACTAGAAAAGAAACCCTTAAAACACTACTCCTCTGTTCAGCAATCAGAGAGAAATTTAGAAGTGCCTATGAGGTGCTATGAAGACAAAGATTTGCTAGTCGGTCTCATGGCAGCACATCTCATGGCTCCTCTCTACTCTAAAACCAGTCCAGGCCCATGCAACACTCTGAACAACATTAAAATTCTCTAAGGTATGCCTGGATGAGTTATTTCCAGATGCTGGGATGACTGCAGCACAGGACTACTCCCAGCAACTCTTCTGCTACTGAGGAAGCAGATAGGAATGTGTGACACAAAAAATACAACAGCAGTTTTGTGTAATCAGAGTCTTCCTAATTGCGCATGAATCCTTCATTAATTAGTTATGCCAATTTCAAGGCTACTTTCACGAAAAATAGCAAAAAAGTGTTTTAACATATTTATGTCTTTAAGTTATTCCCATCCATTTATTACAGAGGCCCAACATTTGGAGAACCCCAGTCCTACTTCCTGTTGTCAGCTCGACCTTTCTATGACTCATAATTAGAGACTTACTACCTCAAAGATTCTTTTACGGAAAGGGATTCAAGTATTAAATATAGAAATAGCTATTTCTCAATTTGCCTTTCCCAGCAATGTAATGTATCCCTGCACGTTTTACAAAGGAAATTACCCTATTCTACGAGATCAGAACCCAAACTTGTCACTGGCAAGAATCCAAGCAGAAGAACGAGGAGGTCACTGACTGAAAGACACAGCGTTGATAAAACCATTATGTCCAAAAGTTGCTGACAGCCTGAATGAGTTAGACAAGAGATAATTAAGTTCAGCTTTGCAATTCTGAGTTCCCTTGTGTATTTCTGTGACCGCCTGGCAGGATGGCAGAGGCTTAACAAACCTCAGATACTACCCTACTTCATTTACATCCCATGCACCACAGCCGCCTTTGGCTTCTTCATTGACCTCACTGACCTGCTTTACAATAGAGCACTTCTTTTCAGTATCTATTTAACTTCAGAAACACTGTAGATGTACCCTAGTGATGTAAAGCACTATGGAAACTGGCACTAAGGGAAATAAACATTTTGCAAAGATCTCTTGTAGTATCACTACTTTTAAAAACACAGGACAAGATAGTAAACATCATTGTGTAACCTGCAGCCTCTAAACCTGGGAACAGAAGCTGTGTTAAATTAAGCCTTTGGAAACACATAAACATTTTCATTCACCTGTTGCATCACTTCGCTTGAATCCCCTAAGCTACTGAGAAAAAGCCCATCGAGTTACTTGGTTAGAGCTTTTCTTTCTCAGCTGGCAAAATGAGTAAGTTGAGACCTACTGCAGATGTACGTATTTTTCAAAGAACCTGAAACTTTCTACCCTTCCCCTCCTTTCCTTCCCCCACACAGTGAAGGTCTATTTTTACCTCCAATGAAGTAGGGTTTATTGCTTCTTAGCATATGCTATTTCACCACTTCAGTTGACTCCTGACTTTTGCAAGCCTCCACTTAAAAAGCAGCAGTTGGAGAAAAAAGTTCATTGCTATATAACATTTTTCAATAGATCTAATATTGGAATGAAATTACTCAAAGAAAAAAAAAGAACTTCTTGGGCTGGAATAAATTTAATTGCAGTTCTTTCTACAAGCAACTGCTTGTTTTTCCTTGTGTGTCTAGAAGTAAAGCACCACTTAAGTATCCTAGGTTTTGTAGCTTAGTTACAAAAAATAACTCTTATTTCTATCTGTAGGAGAAAAAAATCATAGAGCACATCAATTCTAAGCGTTATGCACAGATGTATAAAGAAATAATTGTTGTAACATTTTTGCCACAGAATGCTGCATTCTGCCCCGAAAGCCCATCAGTCCATGGTGCACTATCAGTTTCGTCGGTTTCAAATATTTTGAAAACCCTTTCCCGCGCTTCTTATCCTCACTGGGCGGCAAGTCCCTAGTTTTAACGGATGGGATGGCCTCGGTCACAGCAGGACAGAAAGTTCAGGAAGCTTTCTATGCCTAAGGACAGAATGAACGGGCACTGTATGCAAGGGGGACAAGAGCAGAGCCCAACGCAGTTAATGCATATCCACGATAACCCATTGCAAAGTGTTGTCCTTTTTAACAAGTACCAAACACTTGGAAGTTGGGTAAGTGCAAGCAGTTACATCTCCCAGGCACAGGGGCTGGGGAGGTAGAGAGGGGCAGGGTCAAATGCAGAAGCTAGAAAGAAACTGACTCGGTCAAAAATAGCTTTGTTCCTCTGAAACTCAGTTTTTCAACAAGTCTGCAAGTAGGAAGAACCCATCTGCAAGTAGGGAGAACCCATCTGCAAGAGGACTCTGGTTGAGAGTTACTTTAGGGTGGCTTCTAGGAAGGGGAAAGCTTTACAGAAGAAAAGACGATTTAGGCACGGACTTCCACCCACCCCCCACCTCTGAGCTAATTCCACTCGCCCCCTGCTCCGAAACCTGACCCAGCTTTCTGCCGAGAAGCACGAGAGACACCCCAAAACTCTCCCGAGGCTTTTGAACCGCGGGGGCTGAAAGCTGCGAAAGAAAACTGTGGGAACGGGCTCTGTCACAGTCTAAACGAAGTTCTGGTCTATTTCTGTCTACAGAGAAGAAAAAAACCAAACAACAACAAAAAAGGTGCCACCGTTACCACTCTAGTCAGTAGCGCTGATCTCCAGCGAGAGGCGGACGCCAGTTTAATCTGGCACGGACCCCGCCAGAACGGCCGCAGCCTCCAAGGCAGCAGAGCCGCGGGGCGGGCGCGGACCGTCCCGTCCCGTCCCGCCGCCGTCGGGTCCAGCCCGGCCGCCCACCCCGGCCCCTCCGCCGCCGACTCACCCAGCTGGAGCTGCTCGCACTGCCCGCCAGGATTCCTCCCGATCCGGCACCGGAAAATGGCCCCGGGGTTGGCCACCGAGACGTTGGCGGGCCAGTTGGCCCGGGGGGCGCCCGCCACCAGCCTGCGGGGCACAGAGAGCGGCGTGAGCGGCCGCGGCCCGGGGGAGCCGGGAGAAGG
>NW_015090990.1:12485274-12485621 GCF_001431845.1 Calidris pugnax | reverse complement strand
CCCCCCCCCGCCGGTACGGGGACTCACCACCTCTCCTCGCCGTGTTCGTGCAGGAGAACCGAGTACCCGAAGAGGGTCCCGTTGTCCCCCCGGAAGAGCAGCGGGTGCCGGGTGTCCAGGTTGTAGGGCCGCGCCGTCGGCAGGCACTGCCACAGCAGGAGCAGCGGGGCGGCCCAGCCCGCAGCCCCCCTCGCCCTCCCGCCGCTCCTCATGGCTCCGGACGGCCCGCAGGCAGACGGGCGCCCGGCGCCGGCTTTCCCGCCCAGCTCCGCTCCCCCTGCTCGGCGAGAGGGCAGCGCCGCGCCCCCGCCCCCGCCCTGCCCCGGGACCGCGGCAGCCCGCGCCCT